>NW_028270155.1:40889620-41042120 GCF_037043375.1 Chiloscyllium plagiosum
CATCTGGAAATGAACCTTCCAGCTCAGCGAGCAAACCTACATCCAAAACCTCAATCTGAGCTATAAATCTTCTCAAAATTCTGGAACTACAAGACATAACGTGGCAGGAACAGATGTCTCTGTGTAGAACCCAAGCATAATAAACATATTAAATTCTGAATTAATGTGAAAAAAATCAACCTGAATTACGGACAGAGCGAGAAAAAAAAAAAATTGTCATTTTCAGCTATACGCAAAGGATTGGATCCACCTAAAATGAACTCCAGCCTTTGAGGCAGGAACCATCTGAGCCATATGACAATATCTTAGCCAAATTGAAAAATATAGCCATCTATTGTAACTTCAAAGCAAGAGAAAATAAAAGCCTGGTAGACCATTTATTTGGAGCTCTGCCCGCGTTTTAAAATTTATTCATAGGATGTGATTGTCACAAACTCAAAAATCATTATCTCTCATTTCCAATAGCCTTGAAGAAGATGGTGCTAAACTTCCACCTTAAACAGTTGCAGTCAGTGAAGTGTAGTGCTATTTGGGAGAGATTTCTAGGATTTCAACAAATCCACAGTGAAGGGAATGTGATATGATTCCAAATCGGAATTGGGTGCAGGGAATTTGTCAGTGTTAGAGTTTCCATGTGTCTGTTGTCCTTATACTTCTAGTTGGTATGGATCAAAACTTTGGAAAGTTTTGTCTAAAAGGATCTTGATGAGCTGTAACAGTGTAATTTGGAAATGGCATACACTGCTGCCACTGTACATTAGTGGTGGTGGGAGTGGATATTCAAGATGTTCGATGGGGTGCAAGCCAACTGGGCTCCTTTGTTCTGGAAAGTGTTCAGCTGCTTGTTGTAACAACAATCACCCAGACAAATGGAGAATGTTTCATCACACTTTTGACTTGTACCTTCGACAGGCTTTCAGGAGTCATAATATGAGTTAACTGTCATTGGATTCCTAGATTCTGATCTGCTCTTGTCGCCACAATACTTATATAGCTGTTCCATTCCTGTTTCTGGTCAATGGTAATCCCCAGGATATTTATAATGGGGTATTCAGGGATGACAAAATCATTTAATGTCAAGGGGTAATGGTTACATTCTCTTTTTGGGAGATGAGCATTGCCTCATTCCATAATTGCTACTCGCCACTTGTCAGCCCAAAATCAGGATATTGTCCAAGCCCTGCTGTATTTTGATACACAATCTTTCACTCCTAAAGGAGACTGGAATGATGTGCTGAACAATGTGCAATCCTCTGTGAACATGCCCATCTCAGCTCTGAAGAAGTGTAATTGGATTTGCAATATTAATTCTGTTCCTCTCTTCACAGAAACTGCCAGATCTGTTGAGCTTCTTCAACAAGTTCTCATTTAACTTCAGATCTCCAGCTTATTCAGTATTTTACTTCTATTATCCCCATTTCTGACCTTATGATGGATGTAAAGTCTTTGATGAAGTGAATGCAGATGTTTGGGGTGAAGACATCACCATGAGGAACTCTAAGACTTATGTTCGATGATTGAGATGGGCGGCACAGTGGCTCAGTGGTTAGCACTGTTGCTTCACAGCACCAGGGTCCCAGGTTTGATTCCAGCCTCGGGTGACTGTCTGTGTGGAGTTTGCACATTCTCCCCGTGTCTGCGTGGGTTTCCTCTGGGTGCTCCGGTTTCCTCCCACAGTCCAAAGATGTGCAGATCAGGTGAATTGGCCATGCCAAATTGCCCATAGTCTTAGGTGCATTAGTCAGAGGGAAACGGGTCTGGGTGGGTTACTCTTCGGAGGGTTGGTGTGGACTGGTTAGGCTGAAGGACCTGTTTCCACACTGTAGGGAATCTAATCTAATCAAAATCATGACCATTTTCCTTGTCCTCAGTTTGACTCTAACCTTCATTATTCCCCCGATTTCCATGGACTCCAATTCTGCTGGGTTTGCTTGATGCCACACTTGGTCAATAGTGCACTGATGTTAAAGGCAGTCACTTTCACTTCCCTCTTGAATTCAGCTGTAATAAGGTCAATAATAATAAGGGCTAATGCTGAAATAAGACCAGAAGATGGTTGAACTTGGCACAACCCAAACATAACGTCAGTAAGAAGGGTATTGAAACTTGATATCATTTTGCTGATGGTTCAGAACAGACTCATGGATATAATTTACTGTGTTGGGTTTGTCCTATATTTTTTGTGGACAGCAGATAGTTGGGCAATTTTCCAGGTTGCTGGATAATTGCTTGTGATCTAATTGCACTGAAGCAGCTTGGTTAGGCATGTAGCTATTTCGGGAGCACAAATCGTTAAGACAATGGCAGATTGTTGCCAGTGCGAATAGGATTTGCAATACCCAGTGATTTTAGCAGTTTCTTGATGTCATGTGCAGTGAATTGAATTGGCTGAAGATTGGTATCTGTATCTCATGAGGAAGACATGACTGAATATCCACTTGTACGTCTGGTAGAAGATGTTTGTCACTGTTTCAGCCCTAGTTGATGTGCTAGACTCCTTCAGCATTGAAAATGAGGATAGTCGTGGAACTTCCTCCTCCAGTGAATTGTTTAATTGTTCATTCATGATGTGGCAGAACTGCAAAGCTTAAATCTGGTCCGTTGCTTATGAGACCACTTAGCTCTGCCTCTTGATTTCTGCTTACATTGCATGGCATGGATATAACCATGTTGCAGCTTCACCAAGTTAACATCTCATGTTTAAATATTCCTGATTCTACAGTTGGCATGCCCTCCTACAATCTTCATTGAACTAGGAGTGATTGCCTGGCTTGGTGATAAAGGTAGCGTGGTAGATATTCCAGGCCATAAGGTCACAGATGGCAGTTGAATATGATTCAATTGCAGTTGATGGCCTGTAGCACCTCATGGATGCAAACACCTGAGTCACTAGACCTATTCAAGTCTATCCCATTCAGCACAGTGGTAGTGCCATGTAACACATTGGAGACTGTCCTCAAATTGAAGCTGTGATTTCATCTCCACCAATGACCATGCATTTCTCCCTCACTGTAATGCTATTATGGGCATTTATGTTGGAAAGAGAGAGACTAATGGGATGAGTTCAAATAGCTTTTCCTCTTGTTGATCCTCTCAATGTCTGCAGTGAAGGAGCTATACCCTTTTGAATTTGGCCAGCTGAGCCAGTAATGGTGCTGTTGTGCACTTAAGTTACCCATCCTGACCTAGCCAGTGACACAATGACATCCCATGAGTGAAGTGAAAAAAAGAACCTTCTGCCATCGACAGTGCTTCCTCCAAGTGGTGTTTAAACTGGAGGTTTACTGATTCACCAACTGAAGGGATCAGTGGGTGATAATCAATGGGAATTTCCTTGGCCATGTTGACTTGATGCCACAAGACTTTTTTGGGGTCCAGAATCAATGTTGAGGATACCCAGGACAGCTCCCCTGCAACTGAACATGAATGCTGATTGTCGTCTCTGAGATATTGTCTTTAAGGTATGAGGATGATTATGTCAGGCTGTTGCTTCAGACAACAATATCAACTTTGGCACAAGTCCAAACATGTTAGTAAGAAGGTTTTTGCAAGCTTGACAGGAATGTCAATATGTCACAGAGTAGCTTGCTTCTTTAAGAATAAGCCACATGCTGTAGATACGTAGGCCAGACCAGGTAAGGATGGTCATTGACATTAGTGAACTAGATGGGTCTTCACAACAATTGACAATTGCCTCATGATCACAATGAGAACTAATTCCAGAATTATTAATTGAGTTCAAAATTTACTTTCTGCAGTAAGTGGTTATGAACCCATATCCCGAACATTAACTTGGGCGTCTGGTTGCCAGTGACAATGCCATTATGTCACCACCAACCTTGTGGTTACATGCCCTAATATACAAAAAAAATCGAAGTAGGATAATCTCATGAAATTGCTGATTTTTGATAGCTACAGTACGAGCAGTCAGATGGAAATGGTGGATACCCAAAAGGCTAAGTTAAGTCAAGGAAAGGCAGGATAGTTACTACAGTGAAATAACAATATTCAGCCAACAAAATGTGTGGATGACTTCATGAGTTCACACACAGAAGAAAGTTTCCCACATATAGAACAAGCTGCAGAATTTGTGGAAAGCCCAAGCCCTGGGAAAAGATAAGCAGAATAGAGAGAAAAGACAGAAATGGGATCAACGGAAGTGAATAACAGGATGAATAAGAAGAAAGAAAAGCAAAATATCTGTATCCTAAAAATGTTGATGTGTTTCAGAACCTAACAGACAAAGATGAAATTGCTTGATGGGACACCTTCCAGAGAAAATAAATTCATACAAACCATTTAGATCAGGAAAAAAGAGAGAAACCAGCCCACAACTATAAATCTGAACCAGAAGCTTGATACTGTAGCACAGAGAATCATAAACTCCACTTGAATCTATGCCAAAAACCTTTTTTTCCAAAAAATGTGAACGAGCACAGTTACGCAAAGAAAGATTCTCTGAAACTGAGCAACCTTATGTTGATGGCATATGTTGCAACTGAAATTTGACAACTACGATCAACCCAAATAAGTGGAACACAAAAAGGAAAAGATAGTAAACATATGTTGTACATCATTGAAACAGAAGATCCTACTATCCTGGGATTCAACAGTTATTGTACCTAATAGAGTCATAGAGATGTACAGCACGGAAACAGACCTTTCGTCCATGCCAAGCAGATATCCTAACCTAATCTAGTCCCACCTGCCAGCATCCGGCCTATATCCCTCCAAACCCTTCTTATTCATATACCCATCCAGATGCCTCCACCACTTCCTCTGGCAGCTCATCGCATACATGCAGCACACTCTCCGTGAAAACGTTGCCCCTTATGTCTCTTTTATATCTTTCCCCTCTCACGCTATACATATGCTGTCTAGTTCTGGACTCCCCCAGCCCAGGGAAAAGACCTTGTCTATTCACCTTATCCATGTCTCTCATGATTTTATAAACCTCTACAGAGTCACCCCTCAGCCTCTGACGCTCCAGGGAAAACAACCTGAACCTATTCAGCCTCTCCCTATAGCTCAAATCCTCCAACTCTGGCAACATCCTTGTAAATGTTTTCTGAATCCTTTCAAGTTTCACAATATCCTTCTGATAGGAAGGAGACCAGAATTGCTCGCAATATTCCAAAAGTGGCCTAACCAATGTCCTGTAAAGCTGCAATATGACCTCCCAACTCCTGTACTCAATGCTCTGACCAATAAAGGTAAGCGATATCAAACACCTTCTTCACTATCCTTTCTACCTATAACTCTACTTTCAAGGAGCTATGAACCTGCACTCCAAGGTCGTTTTGTTCAGCAACACTCCCCAGGACCTTATCATTAAGTGTATAAGTCCTGCTTAGATTTGCTTTCCCAAGATGCAACAGCTCGCATTTATCTAAATTAAACTCCATCTGCCACTCCTCAGCCCATTGGCCCATCTGACCAAGATCCCGTGTAATCTGAGGTAACCTTCTTTGCTATCCACTAGATCTCCAATTTTGGTGTCACAGATGGTTGATTGTAGTACACCCTTTGAAAAGTGCCATCTAGTTCTTGCATCTACCTCTTGACCTTAAAGTGAGCCAGGATGTGTTCCAAAAGGAAGCTGATGAGACATACAGTGAATGCAAAGAATGAATGGACATAGCTGATGATATCCAGATCTATGGTATAGATGGATAATGTCACCACTACTATGTGTATGAAGTCATGGGGAGAACCAGGAAATATGGATTGCAAATACATTGTGAACGTGACAAATTCCATTTTGTTAGAAAGTGTACATAGCTTTCAGCGGAATTCTGAAAATGTTACAACTATCTCAGAGATGAACCTCCAAGAGACAGGAAATCTTGAATTGAATTAGTACATGAATTCTGTCATACCTTATGTGCCAGAATAGACAACAAATCTACGAGAGCTGATGAGAGAGAATGTTGAGTACCAATGGTCAGAGTCACTTGTGAAGAGTTCCAGCGAATTCAAAAGAGGAACATGCAACCAGTAAAGTCTATTAAACATGAACAGCAATAAAGCTGATACTGTCAAAGTAGACTTACTCTTCTGCAAGAAGACTAGGAGTGGCCCTGATATGAGCAGGGAAACCAAAAACATCCACACCTAAAGTTACCACACAGAAAGAGAGCTTTTGGCGGTAAGGTGAAAATGTCCATGCACATCTCTGTGGGAGAAAGCTCTTCATGGAGATTGATGATCATTCAAGAAAATATTGAGCAGATCACTGGTAAGATGACAAAGGTTGTTCTTGAGGTTTCCCTACCACAATATTTTGATGTTATCTTTCCCTTCGATTCTCTTAGAAACAGTGCAACTCCAAAGAACATCAAATGTTCTCATGGAATCAAAGAAGTGCAGAAGGAGGCTATTCAGTCCATCAGGGATGAATGATGTTTTTGAAGATATCAATGTGCTGGAAGGCATTTTGAGGTATCAAAATGGAGCGCCTCAATGAATGTCAAAGATTAATTCATCGAATCAAGCTCTCAAAGACATTGTGACAAAGCTTTCAAATTGTTATTAAACATAATCCGTAGCACACACATTTTAAAAAAACTAAAGGAAATTTAAGGCCAATAATACTGAATTTGTTAGCCTTTTCAATTAGTTCAAAGTTTGTGAGAAGATTTGTAGCTCGGGTGCTTGTTGCTGTGGTTCTGTTCGCCGAGCTGGAAGTTTTTGTTGCAAACGTTTCGTCCTCTGTCTAGGTGACATCCTCAGTGCTTGGGAGCCTCCTGTGAAGCGCTTCTGTGGTGTTTCCTCCGGCATAATGCCGGAGGAAACACCACAGAAGCGCTTCACAGGAGGCTCCCAAGCACTGAGGATGTCACCTAGACAGGGGACGAAACGTTTGCAACAAAAACTTCCAGCTTGGCGAACAGAACCACAGCTTTTCAATTAGTGCAAGACAAAATGTTTCCATAGTGAATCTGAAAGCAAATTGGAGCCATATTTTGGGAGCAGCAAGGGCAGAATTGTTGGGGAGGACAATGTTGGGAAAATTGCTGGTAGACATGTGGGAAGAGAAATTGACAGGAAAAAACTCAGTGGAGAGAGAAGGAGAGACTGAGATAGGGGAAAAGAGATGGAGACCAGGGGAAGGGAGGAAAAGAGTTCTGGGGAGACAATCTGAAGGAGGAGAGACATAAAGGGAAATGTCCGAGGGAGTTCTTGCTTGGCTGGGAGTGGGAGCACAATGCTGGGGAAGGAGATATGGGGATTAGCTGAATTCTGGAGCAAGAGATCAAGAAGAGTTCATTTCAGGTGGTAGGAGGTCAGGGGAACTCACTCCAGGGGCTGTATCTTATTCTTTTTGGTTAAGGCTGAGTTGTGTAGAGTATTTTGGAGGGCTTCTCTTGATGAGATATAGTGGATTCTCTCACCATATCTTACCAAAATCACCTCAGTAATTACCACATGCTCCCCCCCATAGCATTCATCATGACTGATTTCCATCCCATCTTCACACATGCTGTTCCCAGAACAATTCAGTGGCTATCATGGACTTTACCAGCATCCATTGGGCTTGTGCCATCGTTAAATGCCCAGTGTGTGGCTGAACAAGTGATGTCAGTCTGCTGCAGCCCTACACAGTTCCTGACATTTACCCTGTTGAAAGCAATTGGGGGGAAATTGGTACACAAGTGTGGGCAGTGTCTTGGAGTTCCTGCCAAAGAGATGTTGCAAAGGCTGGATTTCCTCTTCTTCCAGGAATGATATGGGCCTTGACAGCAGACCACACCCAGGACCTGTAGGGACCTTGAGATCAGACCATGTCAGCCTGGTCCCAGGTAGCCAAGTGTGTCCACGTTGTCTCAGCCATCTATCGGACTGGACAGCATTGAGGGTAGAAGGTCAATATACTTCTCTAATCTGAAGAATAAGTGCCAACATGTTCTCTCTGTTAGCTCACATTGACTCTACCTCCACTACTGTGCCCCACCTCCCAACAAGACTCATGCTCCACCATTTCAATTTTACCTGCAAAATCTTCCTCATTCACTAATCCTGTACTGCTTACTCACTTGCTCAGGACATGTCCCAGCCTGCATCAAAAGTAATAGCAGTGCCACCCACTTTCATTTCCTGTCTTTCTGTTTCTCTCTCATTCCAGGAGGAAAATAGGCTCCTGTAGGGCACATAGAGCCAAGGCAGGTGGTGTGCTACCTGTCATTAGGGTCCTCACCCCCTGAACAGGGTCTGGACTGGAATCAGGTACTATCCTCGACTTACTGTGTGGGAAACTCCTGAGAGAAAGCTATGTCCCTTGACTTGACTAAGGCCTGCTGACAAATGATGTGGGCTGTGGCAAAATGTGTGGCACAATTGGCAATAAGTGCAATAAGGCCAGCCTCAATGTCAGGAGCAAATTGCACCATGTTTTATGCTTTTCACAAACCATGTGGAGAGATTCTTACTAGGCAGCTGAGAGATGCTAATTGACAGTCATTATTGATTGTCAAGTTTCTTGGCTTTGTGTCTGTGCAGGAAAATGAGTCTGATATCTTTGGTTGAGGGACAAAATGCAAAAAAGGCAAGGATGCAGGGAGCATATAGATCGGCTCAGAGTGAGTTACAACTAGTGAAGAGCATGGAAATGCAGCCAGGTCCAGTCCATGAGCTGGGTGCATGTCCTTGAGTGCCCCATATCCTTGCAGCAGCATTAAAGTGATAGTTGCCAGTGCAGCCCAAAGCACAACATTGAATGTAGAAGCATTCTGTAAGTGGATCAGAGATACATGATGAGGGTTGTTAGAGGCTGGAAGATGCCAATGTCCATGGATATAGAGTATGCCTGTGTCCAGTGTTCTGGAGTTTGTCCTGAGGTATCCGTATTTCTGGTGTGGAGACTGTTTGGAGGAAGCCGTGAACTTAACCTGCTAACTGCTTGCTCTCATTTTCCTATTGTGTTTTCTGACATTGTTTCTTTGACAAGTTTCATACAATAGGAGTCTAAATGTTAATGAGGTGAGTTGGGCTGTTAACAAGATGTTTAACAATCAATAATGACTGTCAATCAGCATCTCTCAGCTGCCTAGTGAGAATCTCTCCACATGGTTTGTGAAAAGCATAAAACATGGTGCAATTTGCTCCCGACATTGAGGCTGGCCTTATTGCACTTATTGCCAATTGTGCCACACATTTTGCCACAGCCCACATCATTTTGTGCCCTAAAATAATCCACCCTGGGAAATCGGAGATGGGGACATTCCTTCCACGTATTAGCAAACTGGCAGGCAGGAGATGGATGTCAATTGGGTGATGGGAAAATGTTGGGGGAACTGCATCCAGGTGGTTGGAAATTAGGGAGAGGTGAGGGACCTCTATCTAGATGGGGGCAAATTGGCAGCAGTGGAGCCACTATATCCGGATGGTGGGAAATGTAGGGATAGTGGGAAGTTCAATCTGGGTAATGGGAACTTAGAGGTAACAGGACAACTCAGGCCGAGTGGTGGGAAGCTGGAGACTGAGTTCAATCCAGGACAGAGGACATTTAATTTTAGAACTAAGTATACTTTAGCAGGTTCAATTGGAAGCACTAGCTTTAGGAGTGCAGCTCCTTCATCATGTGACAACCATCTGATGAAGGGGCAGTGCTCCGAAAGCTAGTCCTTCCAATTAAACCTGTTGGACTATAACCTGGTGTTGTGTGATTTTTAACTTTGTACACCTCAGTCCAACACTGGCATCCCCAAATCATAAGTATACTTTGTAATGATGATTCAAATATCTCCTTGCTGAGGATTAGGTTAGCAATAAATTTGATGAAATAAAATTTTCGTAGGGACTAGGGGAGGAGTAAAGATAGTCAAACTATTAAGAGAATGAGATTTTATAATGTGGAGGTGCTGGTGTTGGACTGGAGTAGGTAGTATAAGCTTTTATAAAGTTTTATAATGTTTTAGGGTAAAGTACATATGCACACCCATATGCAGGAACTAAAAAAATGAATTGGTGGTGAATGTGTTCACACTGTTAAACAGACTGCACAGTATATAACATAACAGTAGGACTAAGAAAAATCCATGGCACAATATTTTTGATGCCAATTTTATCTTGGTAATTCATGATTGCTGACTTCCTCATGAACATTACTCCATGTTAATTTGGTTTGGTTCTGAGCAGTGAAAGGAATTAAGTAATGCTAACTAGCAACACTAGAGTGTCATGACATTTTATTTGATGTCGACTGATGACAATGATGCCCATTGATACACACTTGGAATATCAAATTCTAGCTATGAGACTGTTCTTGATTGGAGCTGATGTCAAATGTAAAATGATTGTATCTGAGTAAAATGATATCAAGTGAAGCCTAAATGATAGTTTTTGAGTGTAAATCAAAGCTTTTGAAAACAAGTGGGGCAAAGGATGTCAAATATTTCTGTTAGGGAACTTAAGAGTTACAATTTCACTCTGAAATATAAGTCAGAAAGAGAAATTATGCTTGCAAATGTCATATCTCATCTGTTGTCAAGGAAGAAGCATGAAATATAAAATCTGGGAGTTAAGATCTGACAACTAGTTTATGGAAAACTACTGAAACTGAGTCCAATTAGAGTTAAGATCAATAAGTTAAAAAATTACATAGGTTGATCCAAGAATAGACTGTTAAGATGCAACCAATACAACCAGCAGCATGGCGGTGTTGGTCTATCAAATATAATCTGACTAGATGACAGAGCTTAGCTGGATGGATTCAGAATCATCCAAGATAATACTGAGGAAATTTCTTCAGAAGTTTTATAAAGACCACAAGGGGATGGAGAAATGCAAGCTCAGAGCCAGAATAGCTGTGTACATCAGCATCTACAAAATCATCGGAAGAATGGCATTGACATGTCAAAAACATAGAAATACATCACAGAAAGAGATGATCATAACTCCTCACATACTATTCAGCATGAAATCCTATGAGATTTTAGTTCTTCACAATCAAAAATGGTATATCTTAGTATCAGATTATACTTCTAAGTTAGGACAGTGTATGGTACTAACTTATATGGCTATACCCTCTAGTTATCTTCTTGTTGCAGCTAAATGACACTTGTTCACACAGTTGATAAGGAAAATCGAACACATATTTACAAATGTGAGAATATATTCACATTGTGCCCTCAGAGGTTTTCTTTTTCTTTTCCTTCCACTCTAGCTAGGTGCAGTCCTGGGATCCACAGCTAGGGTGAAGGGAGTCTGTCCTACACTGAAACTGATTGACCTTGAAGTGTTGATGGGCAGCCCTGGAGAGGTGTTTATTGCTGGAGGACTCAGACATGCTGACAGTATCCTGACCAGTTGCAGATTCACATTCCTTGGTTTGAACTCCCACAGGTTTGGGGATTGCAGACAGAGTCAAAAAGTGTGATCCTGGAAAAGCACAGCTGGTCAGGCAGCATCTGAGGAGTTGACGTTTCAAGTATAAGCTCTTCATCAGGTATGCTGTCTGACCGGCTGTGCTTTCCAGCGCTACACATTTTGACTCTGATCTCCACCATCTGCAGTCCTCACTTTCTCCTAGTCGATTGCAGACAGAGTGGAGCTGGAGGGGCCAGGAACCTCTACAACGTCCTGTGAGGAGATTTCTGGGGAGCACTGTTTATTGCTTCTTCTCCTGCTGGGTGCCTACTGGCACCATCCTGTCTTCTTGTGAGAAAGGGGTACCTGGAGTGAGGTTAACGTGTGTTGAACTCCTGTTGCCTTGCCATTGGTGCTGAGCACAAGTATCTATGCTATTTATTTGTACAAATCTGCAATGAAATTGTTGGGAAGCTCAGTTTTCTCAGATACACATTCTGACATTTTCATGTGAACTTGATATTGTTAAGATATTGATAATAGCCAATTATGAATGAGGTAGAAGGATGCAGGATGCCATTTTGTATGTAAATAATTCACCTCCAAGCAAAATGAGAACTCAGCTTACTTACATCACAATTTTTCTAAATTCCTAGAATAACACATGTATGCAGTCTATAGAGGAGTGTACAAATTTGAAGTCACTTAATCCTTCATGATAAAATCTGCACACTGATTTCAAATCTAGCTGGCCATTTAGTTGAATCCAAGAGCATTATTTATACTTCCAATACTTTTTAATGAAGTCACAAATTGTATTCTATTAATTTTATGAGCTTTCCATCAAGGAAAATTTATTTTGTTTATAAATCACCATTAATATAGGAAAATATCCAAGGGCATTTTTCAGAGGATGAAACAAAAAGTAATGGATAAAGTAGAAAGAGAATCTAATAGAATATATTTGAAAGGTACATTAATAAGATGTTAATATTTAAAATCTTTATCCTTACATGGAGGTTTGGCTGTTGACATCCAGATCGTCATGTTACTCTAGAGTACACTCTTCTTAGATCTTGATGTGCCTCTCATGTCATGTAGCATATCAGAATATTAGCGAGTTAGGTGTAGTGGGAGAATTTCCCCATGGGGGCAGATGCTCGTTTTTTCGTGACGAAAACCAAGAAGCTGACCTGGCTGCTTCACGATCTGAGAAATCTTTGCTTTCCTCAGGAGAAAGGATCATTACTCTGCTTGTAGCATCACATTGATTATGTTCTTATGCACCACAGTGACACCATGACATTCAAAGCTTCCGGTGTCTAGATAATCAAAAATTATGTGCACATTCCAAAATCCACACCAAGACTCTATGAAACATAGGCTCACTGACTCAAGAATTACTTGGGATGTTTGAATTTAAAATAGGCAATTTTCATGCTCCTTAGAACACTCCAAAAATGTCTCGAGCTTTGAATCCTGGTGTAACTCCTGCATAAATATACAACTGAGTCCCTTCCAGTCACATAGATCCCTGAACTCTTTCCACATGACTTCTCATCTTTCCATGTTGAACCCTCAACTTTTCTGCTCCTCCTTGTGGTCCTGCAATTGGAATTTAGGGAGCTAGTTAAAAAAATTACAATGTTCATAAAACATATAGAATACAATCTGTGATTTTATAAAAAAGAATTGGAAGTATAAATAATGCTCTTGGATCTATCTGAATGGCCAATTAGAATTGGGATTAGTGTGCAGACTTTAGAAAACCTTGGAATTTTAGAAAGTAAATCTCTTTTTTAGAAATAGAATCAGTCTAAACACTAGGACACAGACAGCCTCACACAGGGCACCTCACATATTATTCAATGCATTATCTGAGACAACATGGCACCTATTTTTAAAGTTCACTTGAGAATGTAATTTTAAAATCAAGTTCTGGGATTTACATATGAAAGAACTGAAAACAACATGGTCATTCTAAAAGATGAGAGACTTTACAAACAATCCAGGTCTTTTTCAATATATAATTTAAGTTGCATCACACTGTAAACTTTTGCTATAAATTCTGGTCTTACAATCTTATACTCCACAAAGACCTGATAAAGGAGCAGTGCTCCGAAAGCTAGTGCTTCCAAATAAACCAGTTGGACTATAACCTGGTGTTGTGTGATTTTTAACTTTGTACACCCCAGTCCAACACTGGCACCTCTAAATCCTAGAAGCATGGCATTTCAATGAGGACTGTATCAATAAAAACATTGATTTGGATCTCATCTACCATGCTCTGAGAAAAAGAACTGGAAATGACATCACCCACCCAAAGAAATCTAAGCACATAAATAGAAAGCAGGACATAACACCAGCACTTCATTGATAATTTAGCATGGTAACGCAACGTCTGAAAATGAACCTTCCAACTTAGTGACCAAACTTACTTCCTGAAGTTAAGGAACAAAAAGTGTGCAGTTATCTTACTTGGGATATATATAAACCACCAAGTAGTGAGAAGGATATAGAGCAAAAAATCTAGAGAAATAGAGAAAGTCATAGAGGATGTAACCATAGAATAGTTATAACAGGGGAATTGTCTATGTAATAATTAGGGTATCAATACTTTAAGGTGCAACAAACAGCAGATATTTCTAAATTATGTTCATGAGAATTTCTTACAGCAAAATGTGTCTAATCCAACAATAAAGGCCGCACTGCTAGATATAATTCTTGGGAATGAGATGGACCAATTACATCAAGTGACAATGTAGGTTATTCAGGGGATAGTGATCATTATGTTCTAAGGTTAGGATGGTGGTAATAATGACATGTTTTTCTCAGTTTGCTAAAGCCAGGAAAGGTGTAGAGAAGAGCAGTAGAGATTCTCTGTGGCTTTAATAATTTGACAAGTATAATTGATCCTGTGAATCAATACCCACTATTGGAAACATTCTATATTTTAGATGCATGAGCAGATTTATGAGCATTGTCTGGCTTTTGCATGTTTGTCTCTTGACAGGGTTATAGATAAAGGTATCATGACATGAACATTTGCAGCTATAATGGCCTTAAACAAGGTTGTGCACTTTCTATCAATCTGTTCAGCACCCTGCTTGCTGAAGCAATACTGCTTAAGGGCTCAAAAGCTTAACAGTGGAGTGAATTCTCAATATTGTGGACTGTGTCATCTTTAAACTCTGTTAGGTGCACGTTCAAATGAAAGTAATGCAAATCATCATTTGTGCCATATCTGTTACCATAGCTGTGGATCTTTGAATACTTTATTAGGATCAGTAGAGGCTAGCCTATTGGAAAACTTTTATCTTTCTATTAAGCATTGTCTATTTAATATATACAAGACAAGGAACACAGAGCTATCTCTCATTGGGGTCTTCTGTCATGCAATCTTACATTGGTGATAATGTAGACTGAGTATTTAAATATTCAACATTAACTCTTTATACTACTTTTTATGATTAGATTCCCTTCAGTTATTTATTTATATAAATACAAGTTATTGTCTTTGAAACATCTGACTGATTTATGTCACAAAGCAGTATTAAATAAATTGTGGAAACAGGCCCTTCGACCCAACCAGTCCACACCGACCCTCCGAAGAGTAATCCACCCAGACCCATTTCCCTCTGACGAATGCACCTAACACTATGAGCAATTTAGCATGGCCAATTCACCTAACTTGCACATCTTTGGACTGTGGGAGGAAACCGGAGCTCTCGGAGGAAACACACGCAGACACGGGGAGAACGTGCAAACTCCACACAGACAGTCACCCAAGGCTGGAATCGAACCTTGGACCCTTGGTGCTGTGAGGCAGCAGTGCTAACCACTGAGCCACTATGCCACCCCAACTCTCAACTCTGACTCTAGTTTAAATTTAATTGGTTATTTATATTTTTGTACACCATGTTCGTTGTCAGCTTGCTTTTCCAACAAGCCCTTAATATGTTAAAAACTGGAAAACTCAAGTAATCATCTTCTGTCCCCACCAGTGGCTTTGCACCCATGTCATTATTGTGACCCCCATCTTAGTTGTTTCCTTACAATGAACTAGACTGTTCCAAATCTTGGTGTTCTATAACAGTCCAAGCTTAGCTCTAGTGAAATGCCAACTTTATATCCTATCACTTCCTTCTCATTTCATTATCCAAAAGCTCTTAGCCATACCTTTGTTATCTTTAGACTTGACTATGTCAATGCTTTCGATGGTGGGGTTACTGCTTTAATCATCTACAAACTTCGACCCACCCTTATTCGTCATAATCCCCTCGCATATCACCCTTACTCCGTGTTGACCTACATTAGATCCAATTTGAAATTCTGGTTTTGGTGCTTTAATTCCCTGCAATGGCCTCACACGTCCTACCTTTGTTATCTCTGTAACTCTGTAATCTCCTCTGGTTCCCCCTGCACACATCTGACTAACTGCATTAGCCTGCTCACTTCATTCCATTCTTGGTGCAGTGCCTTCAGTCACCCTGCTCTACAATACCCTCTGTACATCTCTTTGCTGTTTCACCCTCAATCAGAGCTTTTACAAACTCACCTCATTAGCAATGATTAATTATTTCTGAAGTGCGTTTATATATATTTCTACATTAATGAGGCTATATAAATACAAGTTATTGTCTTTGAAACATCTGACTGATTTATGTCACAAAGCAGTATTAAATAAATTGTTCTTTTAGCTATTTACGTGACAACATTTATATTGCATTTATGCATTTCTAGGCATCATTTTTCTCTTTATTACACTGCATAACATGATCTTCATTAAATTACGGTTACATAAAAGTCAATTATTGAAACAATCTTTTATCTGTGACAGAAATTGTTCTGTTAAATTTCAGCAGTGTTCAGAGATTTGGATTGGTGAGGTTAATGATTTTTTTTTAAAAAAGATCAACAGAGAGAATCATTTTCAAGCAGGCCTTTACAGTTTTCTTGAAGTAAACAGTTAGAATTGCAAAATAAATGGAGCAGATAATTGCCACAAAATGTGATCAGGCCTGAAAATGGGCACGGGGATCGTAAGGCATGATTAACTCGATTAACTCTGCGTTGCCTACTCATTATAATGATTGTATATATGCAGCCTGTGCTAAGCCTGCTGCTGAATGTTTCATGCCTGAGCAACAAGCTTAGATTGTGAGAGGCAAGCACCTCTTAAGGCTACTATACACTATTTAAAAACAAGGTCGAATTTAACAGAAGTAGGTACTGGAAGTTTCTGAGGGAGAGTTGGGAGAAGATGGGAAAATGGTGTAACAAATCAGAGAGCATGCTCCAATGTTTTTCAAAACAGAATTGGAGGCCTTGACACAGGAAGCGATGGGAAAGGAACACATTGTCTGTAGGTAATCTAGTACACTCAATTTGATGCGGCTAGGTGGCTCAGTGGTCAGCACTGCTGCCACACTGCGCTAGGGACCCAGCCTTGATTCCACCCAATGGTGACTGTCTATGTGGAGTTGCATATTCTCCTCCTGCCTGCGTGGATTTCTGCCAGGTGCTCCAGTTTCCTCCCACAGTCCAAAGATGTGCAGGTCAGGTCAATCAGATGTGCTAAATTACCGATAGTGTTCAGGGATGTTTTGGTTAGGTATGTTAGCCATGCGAATTACAGATAAAGCTAAGGGGATGGGTCTGATTGGGATGATCTTTGGAGGGTTGGTGTGGACTTGTTGGGCCACAGGGCCTGTTTCCACACTGTGGGCATTCTGTTCTATTCAATTTATCGTCACCAGTTTACTCACTTCTCAACCAATCTTTTATCACAACTCATACTTCACAGTCATAGTTTATTCTCACACTGGCACACCTAGCATTGCTACAAGTCTCCCACCCAGATCTCACTGTCAACCATTGAATCATGTTGCTTGTGAATCAGGATGCACAACTTTTCATGTACTATAGGGCTCATCTACAGTAATCCAGGCAATGGAAGTATTGCTCAAACATGAAACCTCAATTGTCTCAACTCTAACATTTCATTTTGCATTATATGCATACAGGACATGTGTTCACAGTCAGCAGATATCTCTGGTTGCCCAATAGTCACCCTCTTCTTTTTCATGCTGGCTTAAATGCTGATTGTGTAGTGCATAGGTGCAGAATAAATGTACCATGACTACCACAGGATAGTGAAACTTTGACCTGAATGATGAATAGCAGGATGGGAAGAAAGGACAAGGAGATGGTGCAGCTCTTTTAATAAAAGAGTAGATCAGCATAATAATGAAAATGATCTTGGTTTGGAGGGGCAGAATGTAGAATCAGTTTGGGTGGGCATAAGAAATGGCAAAAAGAAGAAGTGACTGTGAAATAGTTTATTATCCCCCTTGCAGTAATGACACTGTGGCACAGAGTTAATATTCAGAAATAATTGACCTTTGTAAGAGAGGTACTGCAACACTCATGGGAGACTTTAACCTTCACTTAGATTGAATTAATTGAATTAACAGAAGTAGACCAGAGGTTAAATTCTTAGAGAGTAGTTAGGATAGATTATTAGAAAAAAAAATTAGGAATAACCAGGGAACAAGCTATTTTAGATATGTTAATGTATAATGACACTGAATTAACTAACTATGTGCCTCATAATAAAAGACCCTACTGGGAAGAGTGATCATAACATGATAGGATTTCACATTCACATTCACAGTTTGTAATTGAGAGATATGGGCTCAACACTAAAGCCTTAAACTTAAATAAAGAGAATTACAACATTGAAAAACTGGATTGAGAATGTAATATAAAGGTAAGATGTATAAAAGCAGTGACAGAGATTTAAGCAGATACTTCGTAACTTTCAGCAAAGACCCAATGAGATAAAATGATAATAAACTCCACCCACCACCCCCTGTCAATCAATCTGAGATTGGAAAACTACATCTGGAGACAGAAAGTAGAAACCTATAGGCCAGATAATCTAACATTTGTTATTGGGGAAAATTGCAGGAAGTAGTATGAGACAACTGTTGAAATTAGACTTTGATCATATGTCACATCTGTAGACTCAGTCAGGAACTAACCTGAAAGTAGTTGGGGATCCCTTTAAATAGCATAGGTGGGTGAGGTCTTTCCTGCACTAACTGCATGATTGGTTGAAAGAGCAAATTATTTGTAGAAGCCGAAATGGCGGCACGCTTGTTTGATCATCTTTACACTCTGACATCATAATTGCCCTTTCATACATTAGAAACAGAGGTAAATGTGATGGCTTCCATTCTGGGCCTAACAGAAAGCCCCTGTAGTGCCAAAACCATAGTGTTTGGCTCATGCTTTCACCAGAGCCTCAAAGGAATGGAGAAAGAAGAAATTAGAGAGGGTTTAGGAGTGAGATTAAAGGTTCAAACTGAAAATGCTTTACATTCGTTCATCTGTTCTGAGGGATTTCCCCTTCTGAATTGTCTGGGTGGCATCATGGAGGTGAAACTGGGAATCTGTCCAATTAATGTACTAATTCATAAACAATTTTTAATTGTCTCTGTCCAGTTGTATCCAACTATTGCCCTTTCTCAATGTCTGGTAAAACTAGAAATGGCATTCACTGAATACTAGTACACTGCACAGAAGAAACTAGGAAATGTTCCTGTGCAGAGTTGTTCCTATTCATGTAATAACTCTGTAGATTATGGGATTGAACATCACGGATGCAATCATGAGCCTAAATATGCTGTTCAAGTTACTGACAAAGCATTTTATCTGATTCGAAACATTCTGTAGGATATGGCACAGTAACTGTGTCTACACATTTTAGATTTTTGATCTGGAGTACAGTCAGTGGTATCATATGCTTTGTTTTGCTCGGTTTAGAATTCTGTTTGATTCAGTTGATTAATGCTTATGATCTCAGCTTTTTTTACAAAGCTGTTGTGAGCTGCAGAATAGAAATCTACTGCTGAAAGTGTGTGTTCCAGATAGGGACAATGCAATATTTATGGGCATTTGTCCTACATTTTGTACACATTTGGTTAAATTCCCATATCTTGTGATGATTGACGATGGTGAGGAGATTGCACAGATGTTTGCTGTTCAAGTGTCTAAGGATGCATGAGCAGTTTAACACTAATTTTCATTTTATTAAAAGAATAAATTTATTGGTATATTTGAATTCTATTATTGAAGGCAACAAGGGGCAGAATGTTCCACTACTGGAGGTAGGAAGGGTATTGAATTAGGCAGGGTCCTGCCATTTCAGACTCAGGGCCTTCCCTTCACCATCAAAATTAAGTTCTGGTTGGGAAGGTACATGATCAGCTTTCTATTCTTGTTGCCAATTGAAGGTCTTAACAATTAATGACTGAGGGAGGACCCATTGCCATTTGGATTAATCTAGCTGCAGGTGAACCTGTTGCCTTTGGGCCTTCATGATAGTTGCTAACTTACAGGCAGCTTGTTACCTCAAGGAACACTTAGATCAGAAGTAATCAGTGCCTGATCAAAGGACTGAAATCAGACATGAGGTTTCTGCAAATCTGCCCCACCACATCCTGTGGCCCCACAACCCCAGCCCAGGAAATAACCCTTCCTCCACTTCCCCTGGCCTTGTTCTGGGCTGTCCATGCACCTAGGAATCCGATGTAGTAGTGGTGTTCTTTAGGCAATATCCACTGTTCCTTCTGTGGCACTGCTGAGACAACAGATCCTGGTGGATCAGCTGGCAGTGCTCACTGGGCAAGTCTCTAGGTCAGGGTACTGACTCTAGGAGAAGGCCCATGGAGGTGTCACCACTGCCTGGTGAAATGTGGCCGAGTGGACCTTCTCTGGAAGACGCAGCATGGGCTGTCACCAGCTCTCCAAACAAAAGGAAGACTCTTGATATCTCAATGTGGTTCCAGCCAATGTTAGTAAGGCCCAGAAACTGAATAATATAGCAAATAAAAGCGGTCAGCATCATGCTCCAATGCAAGTTTCAAAAAGAATGTGAAGGGAGCTTATTCTCATAATGATTCACAATTTGAAATGGTATGGGGAATATTAGTTTCTAATTAGTAGAGAAACATTCCAGAAAGCAGAAATTGATATGGGCAGAAGTTAAAGGAGGCAAAGATAAAAAACTTGCAAGAGTAGATGTGATCACTTAACAGAGGCCTGGAAGAGTTAGTAAGAAGCAGATAATGTGAAGATTTCAAATTTCTTTTGTGCCGAGGAGCTTATATTCTTAGCAGGATCCACCTAGAAAGTACAATTTACGTTTGTCTCACGTATAGTATGGAATATGCATTGATTAGGTACGCTTATGATATCATTCCTGCTTCACGATATGTGACCTGTCGGTATAAAGATCTCAGCCTCCAACCTGCTGGTTCCACTTGTAGCATAGGAGAAAGTGAAGGTGGGGGAGAAGATGAGAGGTCAGAGAGGAGGGTGGAGTGTATGGATGAGAAAGATGATGTATAGGGTCCCAAGGTGAAGAAGAGGCCTTCTTCCTCTGCCTTGGGACCCTGAAACCCCACGGATTAATGTGAATTTCACCAGTTTCCTCATTTCCGCTCCCTCTGCCTTATCCAAGTTCCAAGCCTCTAACTTGGCACTTGACCTGTACGTCATCTTTTTATCACCTTCTCTGACCTATCACCTTCTCCCTGACCTTCATCTATCTATCACTTTCTCAGCTATCTTCCCCCCAGCCCCAACCCCCTCCCATTTATCACTCAGCCCCCAGACCGCAAGCCTCATTCCTGATGAAGGGCTTATGCCTGCAATGTCGATTCAATTGCTCCTTGGATGTTGCCTGACTGGCTGTGCTTTTCCAGCACCGCACTCTTGACTCCACTTGTAGCATGACATGCTGAAGAAACATACAATAGTTTGTAATCAAATTACTCAGTACCAACCAAGGCATGGCTGTGCCTATGTTTGCAACATATGTAGATGTAGAAACTGTACTAAATGTCAATTAAGTATTTCAGTACTAGGTTGGCCATATCTAGTTCTTATTTTGTTGGAGCTAATACATATATTGCCTTATGAGGTACAAATAACTTGCTGAAATTAAAAACACATTACTGCATTTATGACAGATTATGAGAGCAAGTCAGGTCACTTGTACAAGTGGGATATTCAGCCAGATTTTAAATGTTTCCTGAATGACCTATAATAGTAACAATATACCTGGAAAGAGCATCTGATATTGAAAGTCATCATGGTGCAACTGGTTCTGTAAAGTGAAATGCTAATCTTGTGCTTGCATTGAAAGAGTTGGAAAGTGTGGTGCTGGAAAAGCACAGCAGGTCAGGCAGCATCTGAGAAACAGGAGAGTCGATGTTTTGGGCATAAGTCCTTCGTCAGGAATGTGTCCCACACTTTTTGATTCTGATTTTCAACATCTGCAATCTCTTTTACATAAAGAGAGTAAATTATCTGAAATGAAGCATTTTATTCTTAAAAAAAAGTCCACGGAAGATTCACATAAATATTTTCGAATGAAATAGAGAAAAATCTTGAATTATTATTTTGGTGAACATCAAAACCTTGAAGAGGAAGCTTATTGGAGAAGCCCTAATCCTAATCTAATCTGCATGGTTTTCAGAACTAATTGCTGAAACTCAAGATTGTATTTAGTACTACCAAATAATCCAGTTTGAAATGAGCTATCAAAGTGGATCCCTTTGAATTTGCCAACTCTTAAAAGAGTTTTG
Organism: Chiloscyllium plagiosum; assembly: GCF_037043375.1. Taxonomy (NCBI): domain Eukaryota; kingdom Metazoa; phylum Chordata; class Chondrichthyes; order Orectolobiformes; family Hemiscylliidae; genus Chiloscyllium; species Chiloscyllium plagiosum. Next base: position 40,911,586 of record NW_028270155.1, read on the forward strand.
TATTGTGACAAGCTGCTGAAGTTTGATCTGTAAGAGATTGGGCAGGAGGGTGTTGAACCCAACCTCCACAACAGGACAGTAACAATAGTCCTGTCACTCTGAATGGTTCTGAAATCAGATGGTCAAAATCTTACTGATGAGTGGCACCCAACTAAGGTGACGGTTAAGTGGCAGCTACTTAAATATTCCAATCGTTTATTTGGTAATTGCTAGGGAATGCATCTTCTTAAACATTCATCTATAGTTTGCTGTACTAAGAGTCTTCAGTCCCATATTTCTACAGCCATTTCGAACAAGTTTAGTGGCAAAATCATTGTTATAATGCTATGTTAAGATATTTTAACGAATCCTTATAAGCAATTTGTATTGTCCAGTGTCATCCAAGATAATTTCTTCAGAACAATAAGCTGCAATGAATAGTATTTGTTCAAAGAGTTGATTTCCTTTGAAGGGACTGAATAATTTCTGTTATCTTTTGTTGCTTTTATTTAATCAATAACTGCCATAACAAGTTGGTAAAAACAATGACTGCAGATGCTGGAAACCAGATTCTGGATTAGTGGTGCTGGAAGAGCACAGCAGTTCAGGCAGCATCTGAGGAGCAGTAAAATTGACGTTTCGGGCAAAAGCCCTTCATCCATCCCTGTCTTGTCTGCACTTTGAACACTTAAACACATGATGTTAGAAAAAAAATCACTGTGTAAGTTTCTAATAAGCAGTTTAAATGCCTTTTATGGATTTGTGTTCTTTCCTAACCATATTTTTAAAATCCAGAATATATCTTCAATACCAAAATTCAAGGAAAATGCTTATCAGAAAGTGCAAATGTTTTTCAGTAGTTTGACATCAGAATTATATGTAAATATGTGTTAATTCCATAATTGCAGAAAAAGTTTGAAATTATTGAAACTGCCACCTGAATGAAGACATACATCATATCGTGAAAAATTTAAAATAATCAAGGTAATTCGATGCTTGAAATTAAATAGTAAAGAGACAGTATGCTTTCAAAGATTTATAAAGTCAAAAACAGACATGCTGAACATAATCCCAAACTAAACTAGTCCCACCTGCCTGTCCCTGGCCCATATCCCTCCAAATCTTTCCCATCCATATACTTATCCAAATGTCTTTTAAACATTGTAATTGTACCCACATCCACCACTTCCTCAGGAAGTTCATTCTGCATGTGAACCATATAAAATAATTGCCCTTGATGTCTTTTTAAAATCTCTCCCCTCTCACCTTAACCAGAGAAATTTGACAACATGGAATAAGCATGTAGTCCTATCAGTTCCTAATCTTGCTTTAATGTACATTGTTGCTAAGCTATATAAATATGTAGCTGAGTTTGTCTTTAAATAATCACTTTTTTGAAATAGTCTAACATTTGAAATTACTAAAAATCTAACTTATCTATTTGCACAACCATTTAAAAGGTCAGTCACATTCAACTCTTTGGATTAATAGATTTTTCTTTTACAAATTGTCTTAATTCACAAGAACTGTACTTTGTAAGGAGGAGACATTTTCTAGTAAGAAATGGAGGGGGAAAAGCATTAGTAAAAGTTGGAAAAATCACATGCAAAATCTGTAAAACCACAGAGACCAAAGCAGATGAAAGGGATAGAGACAACCTAAATGCTGTCATAACTATCACATAGGCAAAGCTGACACGAAGAATTGTGCTTGCTGGTTAACAAAGGGGCAGGAGATGGCTGGAAGAACACAGCAAGCCAGGCAGCATCAAGAGGTGGAGAAGTCAACGTCTCAGGTATAACCCTCCTTCAGGACTGGAGATGGGGTAAGGGGAGCTGCAGTTAAAGAGAGATGGGGGATTGGGGAAGGTTTTGGATGAGAGGGGCAGAATGTGAGGTAGTGATAGGTGAACACAGGTGGTGGGAAAGATTTGGTTGGTCAATGGAAGGAATGAATGAATCCAGTTGGTCGCTGGAAGAAAGGGTCGGTGGGTGGAATGGAAGGGAGTCGGGGGCTGGAAATGGAATCGAGAGATGGGTGGGAAGTTTAGTTGAAATTAGAGAACTCAGTTTTGAGTCCTCTGGGCTGTAGACTGCCCAGGCAGAAGATAAGGTGTTGTTCCTCAAATTTGCGTTCTGATTGATTGTGGTGATGGAAGAACCCAAGGATGGGCATATCGGAGAGAGAATAGGAAGGGGAATTGAAATGGGTGGTGACCGGGTGGTCAGGCTTGCCCTTATGGGCCTGAAACATTCCCTACATTTTCTTTTGGTCTTACCAATGTCAGAAAAGATCAAATCGTGAGTGCCGGATGCAATAAAGGTTGGAGGAGAGACAGGTGAACCTCTGTTTCTCATGGAAGGACTGTTTGGGGTCCTGGATGGATGTGAGAGGGGAAGTGTGCTGGCAGGGTTTGCATCTTTTACAAGTGCAGGGGAAGGTACCGGGATGGTTGGAAGGGGGGACTTGGGTTGGAGGGGTAGGGGGCGCGAACCACTCCCTCCCTGACATACATCTCAGCCGGGCCCGTGAGGGTAAGCCTGACCTCCCAGTTACCGCCCATTTCTATTCCCCTTCCCATTCCCTCTCTGACATGTCCAACTTCAACCTCTCCCATTGCCTCAGTGAATCAGACCACAGTGGAGAAACAATACCTTATTTTCCATCTGGACTGCCTACAAACTGAAGGACTCAACACTGAGTTCTCCAATTTCAAATAACCTTACCACCCATCCCCTGACTCCTTCTCCATTCACGCTCCCCTACCCTTCTACCTTCTGACCCTTCCTTCCAGCTACCAATCGGATTCATTCCTTCATTGACCAACCAGGTTGTACCCGCCACCTGTGTTCACTTATCACTACCTCACCATTCAGCCCCTCTCATCACCCAAAACCGTCCCCCATCTCTCTTTATCTGCAGTTGCCCCTACTTCCACCTCCATTCCTAAAGAAGAGTTATATCCAAAACATTGATTTTTCCACCTCCTGATGCTGCCTGGCTTGCTGTGTTCTTTCAGCCTCCTGCTTGTCTACTTTGGATTCCAGTCCACTGCAAACCCCAACAAGTAACTCCAACTCCAGAGGACAGACAATCGAAGAAGGTAAGCAGAATGACCTGTAACCTTTCCTAGATTCACCATATCCTTCTCCATTGTGAATATTGATACAACGTATTCCTTAGAACATTTGCTCCTTTATCCTTGACTGGACCTGCAGTTTCTCTAGCTATCCTCTTTCTCCTTCTATAGGTATAAAGCACCTTGGGATTTTCCTTAATCATGTTTCCAAAGATATTTCATGGTCCCTTTAAGCCCTCCTAATTCCTTGTTTGATTCTTTTCTGCTATCTTTGCATTCTCTGGTGGCTCTGTCTGTCTTCTGTTTTCTAAATGTTACGTGTCACTCCTCTTTTTCTTTTTGACTAAAATCTCAGTTTCTCTTGTCGCCCAAGGTTCCTGAACCGTGCTATCATTATCTTTCATTTCACTGCAACATGCTGGTCCTGAATTCTAGGAGAAAGTGGGGACTGCAATTGCTGGAGATCAGACTCGAGAGTGTAATGCTGGAAAAGCACAGCGGGTCAGGCAGCAGTCGAGGAGCAGGAGAATCGAAGTTCCAGGCATTAGCCGATTCTCCTGCTCCTCGGCTGCTGCCTGACTTGCTGTACTTTTCCAGCACTACACTCTCGACTCTGGTCCTGAATTCTAGTCAACTGGCCTTTAAACGTTTCCCACGACAGATGTGGATTTATCTTCAAACAGCCGCCTCCAATCTACATTCTCAGTTCCTGCCTAGTTGTTGCATACTTGATGCATAAAGTCTGGAATTATTCCTGCAGATTAAAATTGAACAAGTTTCATCCAAATACTTAAGAAAGTAGTGAGAAAGGAAATAGGGAACTACAGATCTGTTAGCCTTACATCAAAAGTACAGAAAATGCTAGTATATGTTGTAATGGATGTGATAACTAACCTCTTGAATAGTAATGGTCTGTCTGGGCATAGTCAGCATGGACTTGTGAATGGGAAACCATGTTTGATAAGTCTTTTGAGGATGTTATTAACAAAATTGATAAAGAGGAGTTGATGGATGTCTTTAGATACAGTCCACCACAGGAGTTTAGTGAAAAAAATCCAAGCTTGCAAGATAGGCGGTAACGTACTGGCATGGATTAAGGGTTGGGTTAACAGACCAAAAACAGAGAGAAAGAGTAAATATATCATTCTTGTTCTGTCAGGCTGTGGCTGGGAGGGGGGGTACCACAACAATTAGTTCTTGGGCTCCCAGTATTCACAATATTTATCAAAGATTTGGGTGTTGGGACTAAATGCATTATTTCTAAATTTGTGGATGATGCAAAGATAAGTGGGAATATGTGTTATGAGGAAAATAATAAAGTATCCTCGGGAGGATTTGAACAGCCTTCGCGATGGGTCAAGTATATGAGAGATGGAATGTAATGTGGAAAAATGTGAACACATCCACTTTTGTAGAAGGAGCAGAGGTGCAGAGTGTTTCTCAGATGGAAAGAGATTGGAAAGTGTCACTGTACAAAGGGACCAATGTATCATTCTTGTTCTGTCAGGCTGTGTCAATAAGATACTGAAGCTAACATGCAGCATGCTATTAGAATATTAGTCTTTACTGTAAAAGGATCTGAGTACAAAAATAATGAACCCTTGCTTTCATTGTGTAAAAGCTTGTGGAGTGCTGCACTCAGCTTTTGTCTCTATACAACAGGAGTGAGTGCAACAAAGGTTCACTGGGTTGGTTCCTTGGATGTCAGGAATGTCCTATGAAGAAAGATTAGACAAATTGGGCCTGTATTCTCAAAGGTTTCAATGAAGGAGTGGCAGATCTTATTGATACCTAAACAGTACTCAACGAATAGACAGATTGAAGGCAGGTATGATGTTTCCCCTAAATGGGGAGCCTAGAACCAGGGAGCATGATTTAAAACTAAGGGGGGATAGCACCTAGGACTGAGATGAAAGGAATTTATTTTCCTCAGAGGGTTATGAATCTTTGGAATTCTGTATTCCTGAGAGTGGTGGGACATGTGTATGTTTAAGATAGAGGTTAGTACATTTTGGATTACCAGGAGTGTGCAAAGTTATGGGGATAGTTAGTTAAAAGGCATTAAAGTGTTCCATCAGCCAAAATCATAAGAAAAATGGCAAAACAGGCTCAATCGCAGGATGGCCTCCTCCTATTCCTGTGTTCTTAGCATGAAATCATGGAAACTATTCAGCCTGCTTAAAAAAATTACTGTTTGGAAAGAGTGTATGCATAGCAATTTTTAAATTTTCAGTACTTTTTTGATACCTTCTAGAATAAAATGTAAACAATTTGCTTTCATTGGTTATCCAAAGCCATAGATTATGACATGGAAATTCCATCCCTTTGACCCTGAGGCAAAGAACTGAGATTCCTAAAATTGAACAGATCTAGTATTCAAAAACATAAACATCTTGCTCCTTTGCAAGAAAGAACTTTGATAAGTTCTTTGAGTTCTTCAATAAATACACACGGGTGGGAAATTCAGCATGGTTGGTTATAACTTTACTTTTTTAGATGAGCACGTAGCAGGAGGTAGAGGCTTGTAATAACAGTAATGGAAAATACTTCACAAGTAAAGTCTGATCTCATCTAATATATAACATATTGCTTCCTGAGCATGATAACAACGTTTTTGCTTCAGCATACTTGAGACCGGGAAACCAATAAAATGCTCCTTCTCTTCACAGATATAACGAAGTGTACTGACTGTGAATTTCTTGCTAGGATCGGGAACTGGGGTGCTTCAAGTCAACACAATTTCTTTTTCTTTTTTACATCTGTACTCAAAGCTAAAGTTTGTTGTCTTTAAATACAGAGAGTCCAAACATACCTGGGCCGTTATGATACTGCATTTGATCAACATAAAGAAGGTTTCTTTGTACATCAATGTACAAAGCTTTTCACGTGACAATAAATTCAATTCAAATGACAGCATACCTTCGATGTCACTTTGCAATTGTATTCTGAGAAAGATAAGGTTGAATTTATGCCACAACTGTCATTCCATTGGAAAACTGGGTACCTTTTGAACTCCAGCCATGATTGTATCCAGATCATGAAAATGCTCCAAGCTGGATTCAGATTGATTTAATACTGTCACTTGTACCTAGTTACGGTGAAAAGTGTATAATGTCACTACGTTCTGACGTCATCTTGGATTACAGAATAAATTACTGAATACATTGTATAAATGGTAATATACTAAATAAATTAATATTAAATTGATATTACCAGAACTGAAACAGCTTCAAAAGTTAATCTTTCCTTCTCCATAGACTTCACTCTCTCTGGTCTTCCATTCACCACTATCCAATTTCATCGCTGGGGACCTGTTAATGTGCTCCTTTTCTGCTGTTGCTGGCTTCCATGTCTGCCACCTCTGAGCTGGAGACGGCCATGCTGTGTAGGTCCTGCACTTCCTCCAATGCTAAACATTGACTGATGGATCCTCACTCCAGGTTGACTGTTGGGGTCCTGGCTCATCTTCTGATGCCACCACATAAGATGGAGCAGGGATGGAGATACACAGGTACCCCAGTGTCCCACAGGCAGAGGCCCCAGGGCAACCAAAACAAAGAAAATGTGACAGAGCTACCAACGATGAAGCTGCGTGCACGCAGGGGCCGAATGCTGCTGTCCCCACCGCCATTCTTGGATTACCATCCAAATATGCTCAGAACATTGAATGCACTTGCTTCCTATTATAGTGACGTCACTAGTTGCATGAGTCAAGAAACCAAGCATTTTATTTCAACGTATTCAAATGAAGAATAGATAAATGCTTAATGGCTGGTATGAACACAATGGGCTGAAAGGACTGTTGCTGTAAAATCTCTATGATTCTCTACCTTCATGAGACATATCTCAGTCTCGTGGCAGAAAAAAAAACCCTTCAAACAATCTGACCGAACTTGGACTTAAATAAAACACAGAGATTCAACCCAACATTTCTTCTGTTTATAGGAATGTTTTAACTTCTCTGCACTGCATTCCCAAAAACCACGATCTTGTGAAGGAATAACAGTGGAGGCTGTCATTGTTCACCATATTATGGAGAAACAGAACAGCAACTTCTAACATACACACATTCACAGGGAAATAAGCTAATCATCTTGGTTCCATCCAAACTTCCCAGTCCTTTTTTTGCAGAACACTTTGCATTCAATTCAATCTTCTAATTTATACTTACTGTTTCAGTCTTATTGAAGGGAATTCTAATCCCAAAAATGGATAGGTTTCTGTCAAGTGTGAGAAACACACTCTTGTAAGAATCTCAAACTCTACACCTTAATAGTGTCATTTAATAAATGAGGATGGGAGGAGCCAACTAACCCAATCTCATATGGCACACTGGTCATGTAAATGAACGTTGAGGCTGTGTGCCTCAGATTTTAACTTTTTTTAAACACAGGACCTTGGGAAACCTTCAAATTAAAAGGCAGAGAGGAAGCTGTATCCAATAGGTGAATGGCTTGTGAATAAGGAGGAACGGTTCCTTGCAGCTGATCAAGCCTACTTGCTTCCCCTCTCCAGAACTGTTGATCCCTTCCTTCTCCCAGGCTCACAGTAAGATTAGAAAGCTCTCCAAGACCCAGAACCTTCCTCGAACATCACCACATTTTCTCCCTGTCCCCCTCCCAGTTAACATTCATTTAGCTGCAGATTTCCTATTTCCTTCTGGGCTGGTTGTTGTTCCTCTCAGAATTTTCCTCATTCGACGTGGAACCAAGCATGTAAAGAAACAAAACTCTTTGCATATGTTGAATTTACTACTTGTGTTTAATAAGAAGAGTTTTGCAAGTTCTTTATTTTAATGCAGAGTTTTCACCAGCAATGAACTTTTCAGATCAATCAGCATTTAATGGTTATTTCACAAGGGAACTTTGCAGACTGAGATGTGCTTGTAAATGTCAGCTGAAAAAAGACATGACATTTGAGATTGTTTTGTGCTCTTCCAATGACTAGAATGTGAAGTCTATGTACAATAAGGTGTCATTGTTACATTTATAGCCAATGGGCTACTTTTGATTGCCGGCAGAGCCACTGGGAGCGCTGTCTGCTGCCAATCATACACTGAGCTCTTCACTAGTGATCCAGGCAGAGAGATGGGTGGGAATGGCTGGAGTTGAAGTCGAAGGGGTAAATGGGAATGAAGGCTGGTTGATGTGAAACAAGTTGAATGTTAATGAGGCAAGTTGTGGCTTTTAGTAGACATTTAGCAAGCAATAATCTCTTTTCATTGACAACTCACTGCTGGCTAACAAGAAACCTACCTCATTCATTTGGCAAATGTGTGCAAGGTGCAGCAATCTGCCCTTCTGTTTGAGGTAGACCTCACTGGACGTCTTATCCGATTCCGCCCCAAATCTCACCAAAGCCTGTTTCACTCAGATCTGCCCTCAGTGCCTGAAAGAGGGATCCTCTGACAAATCCATCAAGAATTAATGGGTAGCCTTCAGAAAGCACTGGAAACCTGTCAAATCCAAGAGCATCCCCAGACAATCTCTACCTTTTAATGCCACCCATATCCCTGCCCACCCCAACCCCTGCCCTGATTCCTGGTAGATTCAATTGTGAACTTAAATTAAACCCCATTCCCAATTGACTTAATGGAGCCAGTGTACCCATTGATGGAAATGGGATCCACAGTCTTCCATGTGATCATGTGGAGCAGCTTGCCAAGTAGTTTCTTTGGGTAGATTCCATCGTACAATGCCATTCTCTTTCGCCACTTCCCCTACCCTTTTCTTGCTTAAAATTTATTGAATTATTAACCTTTAACAGTGCTAAAAAAATGTCGATGGTCTGGAATATTCTTTCCTTCCTCGCTTCACGGGGGCTACTTGACCTGTTGTGTAATTCCTATGATTTTCTTCTTTTATCACAGGTATCGATTAGCAGCAGTATTTTGTTATTTTTCCTCATTTTTGTCATTGCCCCAAGATTCCAATGGTCTCTATCCCCAATTGATTGTTAGAACAATTAACGAATATCAATATTAAGGAGTGGAAAGTTTCATCCCTCCTATTGGATACTAATCCACCACACTATTGTCAATCCAATGGATTAGTCCTTGTGATGGTACACAAATGGTAGGATTAGTCTACACCCCTGAGATCTATATATCATTTCAACACCATGCTGCTAAGCCATAGGAGGTTTTTCCTTTTTGACATGATATTTTCTGTTTCCTTCCTCCCTGCTGCGATCATTTACAGAGGAACCATTATTATTCGAATGAGATGGGTGGGCACTGTTTCATTTGGATAATTGATCATTTGAATAATCAACTTGACCTTAAACAAGGGAAGCCATACTGATCTAACACTGTGCTCTACCGGAGAGTTTGTTTCAATCTATAATTTTAATGAGTCTGCTATTTAAACAAACTAATCTTTGCATCCTGCAAATTACAGGTTAAACTGAGAAGAGCCATCATAAATACTGTATATGAAATCCCAGCATTAAACAAGGACCCAAACAGCTTCTATGATCACAAGAGCATTTGTCAGTGTCCGGGAACTCAATGTTGCGATAGAAAGGCAGAAGCACTGCCTTATGCATGTGTTTATCAGCCTGATAAAGCGACGGGAATACTGTAAAACATTGCAAAGGGCTGTGTAACTAACCCTTACCTAAAAAAAATCCAGTCACTGATGCTTGTGTTTCTTTGTTTTTGCCAGTATTTTCAGATGTTCTTTAGTACAGGTAAATCAAATTCACTTACCTCTTTGATGTAATATTTTTGCTGGATCTTGAGATCTTCTTTGGATAATCCAAAACTTGGATAATTGATATTTGGATAATCGAGATTCCTCTGTATATGCCATCTGTTATCAACTTTTATCCCTTGTCTCATTTCCCATTATTCTTTTGGCCATCATACCTTTCTTCATCCAGTAATTCCTACCTTAAACACTGAGGTTCCCCTTTATTCTTTCCATCTCTCTATACACTTCCTATTTGTGTTTGTACAGTCTTAATTCACCAAACAGTCTGATTCTTCATGCTTTCAATGTAATTGGAAAGATTTAAAGTGGTCACAATGTGGGCGTATTCCTAAAGTTATATCTGATTAACTCAAGAAGCATATGAATTGAAACTCAGGGTCAGTGTTATTTTGGGCCTTAATGATTAAATATTTTATGAAGCTTCATATTTTTCAAGGATTTTGATGGTTCTGAGAAAAATGTTGAGAATTGTAAATGTGTGAACCAGGTCCTACACAGTGCCCCAACAAGCTTGTGTCTGTGTAGGGATCTGATAACCACATTTGTGAGTGGGTGTGAAGGACCTAAATGTCTTGTAGTTAATGAATTATGCACATCTGGTATTACCTATCATAGGAGGACTTAACTATCTAATGAAAATACATATAATTGTTGAATCCGCACAAAAGGACAAACATAGAAATGTAGAAAATAGGAACAGGAGTAGGCCATTCAGCCCTTCACACCTGCCCCACCATTCAATCTGAACATGGCTGATCATGCAATCTCAGTAGCTCATTCCTGCCCTCTCCCCATACCCCTTGATCCCTTTAGCCACAAGGGCCACATCCAGCTCTACCTTGAATATATCTAACAAATTGGCTCCACCAGCTTCCTGTGGGAGAGAATTCTCGACTCTCTGAGTGAAGAAATTCTTCCTCATCTCAATCCTGAATGACTAACCCCTTATTTTTAGACATTGACCCCTAGTTCTGGACTTCCCCAACATCGGGAACATTCTTCACGCATCTAGCCTGTCCAGTCCCATCAGAGTTTTATACATTTCTATGAGATCCGCACCCCCTACCCCCATTATCTAAATTCCCGTGAGTACAAGCCCAGTCAATCCAGCCTATCTTCAAATGCCAGTCCTGCCATCCCGGGAATCTGTCCGGCAAAAGGCTTGACATGGCATTGCATACTTCATTTTTTGTTTCAAAGGACTGAAATTTGATGATGATACAATATCACTTTTGTTTCACAAAGTTTTTACTTTCATGTTTATACATTTTCTTATTGCTTTAGTTGCTTTAAAATGAAAAACAGAGTTTGGTGTACTTCATATTTCAATCTCTGGTTCCAGGAACAATTCTACCATTACAACAAAGTATATTGATTATTAATTTATAGAGTTCTGCAAAAACAAATCAGGAAGTAATATCTGTGAGTTCACCATTAAGAATGAATGACTTCACAATACCTTCCAGCCAAAGACAAATGTTCTTTATTTCAAACTTTAGGCCAGACATCAGTCCATTCTAGATATCACATGTTCATATGAAAAGCAATAAGTCAGTCACATCTCTATATTGACAGTGATAATATTGAGAGTAAATATTATAATTCTTTGTTGAGCCATGTCAGTTTTGATATACTTAAAATCAATGCGTCATTTCTGCTAACTTTAACCTGCACACTAAATTTAAAATGAAATACTTTGACTACATTTTTTAATGTATAGTGGAGGATCGCTGAATCTAGCAATTCTCTTTTGAAATTTATGTCAATGTGCAAGCAAAAAGATAATCCCCCTTATTAATTTGTACAAAACTAAGTTAGTTTTATACTGGAACTAGACAATACCAGTTTTAATGCTTTAATAGATTTTGCATCTATTACCCATGTGAATTGTCTGCTATGAAGAATACACAACCTAATATAACAGTGAACAGATGGTGATAGCTAGTTTAAGTGCTGTAAATAATAACTTGTTTAATAGTAGTATGGCCTTTTTAATGTGACAAAATGTGAGTTTTTGATGACTGCCTCCATGCTTAACTTGCCACCAGTGACCATGACAGTCCCACCCTCTTCGCCACACCTCATCATGCCTGTCGAACCCTGGCATATCAATAAGAGCCACCAATTCTCAAGTGCATCTTGGTATTGAGGGCACTGTTGCCCAAGCTGCAGCCTGAGCATTAGCCACTGCGAGCAATGGCATTTATGGCTGAACAGCAGGCCAACTGATTGAAGGCAAAAACAATTATTTTCCACTGGATAATGTTAAAACTTTTGTCGAGGTTATCATGTACAGATTGAACTATTACACCTAAGGAATGCTAATTTGTTTTTGAAACACCCAGGCGACTTGACAAAATAAGAAACCATAGAATAATGCTGAAAAGAAGCAGATATCCTACTTAAGAGATAGTGCATCACTTGGGCAGACTTTTCAATGAGAATCTGTTATTACTTTTGGAAATTAATTAAATTGTAATGTGAGCAAAGAGATTAAATTTCAGTCCTGGACATTTTAGAAAGGTTTGCACCCTTCTCAGAAGATCCAAAATGCTAACAAATGTATAATTTCAATGCCTTTATGATGGCTGTACTATGCCAATGATTTCTCACATTGTTCAGCTTATGTTTACCTGCTAAGGATGTGCTAGAGGTCGTACAATTAATGCATTTGCAAACAGATTTCATGTAAAAATTGATGACCTGATTTTATTCTTTCACTGTCATCATAATGCAAAAAGAAGTGTTTTTCAAAAAAATGTGTAAATTATTTTAACTAGTTTGATGCTTTTTATTTTAAAATTATGTTGGTAAATTTAAGATGCACTTCTTTTTATTTTCAGTCAGTGAAAAGAGAGATACCAAGGGGCTTTAAATATGAGATAAACAAGTCTACTCAACCATAACAAGTACTCTGGAGAACTGAGCTGTCAGCATTACCACTCCCAACCAACAGAAAACATTCTGCACAGTGACAGGATCTTGTCCCAGGAGAGCTCATCTACATACCTCTTTTCAATCTATGTTTTTTTTCATAAATTAATGATTTTTATCTTATTACTGTGACTAGGTTCCCGTGTTAGTGATTACAGTGCACTGAAATATTTCTTTGTATTTATAAACTATTGCGTGAAACAGTCTCCAAAATGCACGATTAAAGCTCAATGCCCCCGTGTCCATCATATGAAGAATTTGGAAAATACACATAAAAAAAAAATGATCTTGCAGCCACTCTTGGGTAAATTGTTATTTGTTTGGCAAGTGCCTTTTCATAAGTTAGTGTGCATTTCAGGGAAAAAAAATCTTCGGCACATTTTCAAAAGCCTTGTTTGCTCTCAAAGCTTGTATTCATAGGATTTGAATTTATGCCTTTTTTTCATGCCAAGCCAGTTTTGCAACAACTCCCTGCATAAAATTAGATTTCTTTCTGTTAACAGCTTTGGTCAAGTGACACTTTATTTCACACACAATGAAATACCCATTTTATATTTTGGATTTTGTGGTCAATGTTGAAGAAAACAGACAGCAAAAAAAAAATCCAGTGATCTCTCTGATATGAATTCCCTTTTGCTAATGTGTGTATGAACTTTGCCTGCGCTCAAGGGGGATTCCCATGTATCCAGCAACAGTGATGTCATCAGTAAAGGAAGCCCCCAATCACTTTAAAGTATTCTTACAGCCAACAAGTTAAGAAGTTAAAGGTATTGGAACATTTTTAAGATTTTAAAAATTAAAATATTATAAACAGCAAAACAGGGCAGCACCGTGGTACAGTGGCTAGCACTGCTGCCTCACAGCACCAGAGACCCAAGTTCAATTCCTGCCTCGGGCCACTGTCTGTGTGGAGTTTGCACATTCTCCCCGTGTCTGCGTGGGTATCCTCCGGGTGCTCCGGTATCCTCCCAAAGTCCAAAGATGTGCAGGTTAGGTGAATTGGCCATGTTAAATTGCCCATAGTGTTAGGTGAAGGGGTAAATGTAGGGGAATGGGTCTGGGTGGGTTGCTCTTTGGAGGGTCAGTGTGGACTTGTTGGGCCGAAGGGCCTGTTTCCACACTGTAAGTAATCTCATCATTAATAATTGTGAGATTTACACATTGGAATAAAGTAAAAGCTGATTGCATATTAAAATATTTGAAAAAAGGTTTATTTTTTATTTTAATGGAAAATATAACATTCCACAAATATAAAATTAACGTTACAAGACAATGAGACAGTTATTATGAAATTAATATGCTGTTAAAAAACAGTTACACAGCTTTCAACAATGAGTCAGGTTGTTGAAGGCTTTTACAATGAGGCTGTGTAAAAGAGCATGCTTTTTTTGCAAAATTCTAATTACTGCATAGAGATGTGCATAAGTGCTTGAAGGTGGCAGGACAAGTTAAGAGCATGATTAGTAAGGCATGTGACATTCTAGACTTCAGAAACAGGGATACAGAATACAAAAGCAAGGAACTTATGTTAAACCTGTATGAAACAATGGTTTTACCTCAACTGAAGTATTATATTCAGTTCACAGTTATACACACTTTAGGAATGATGTGAAGGCATTTGAAATGGTGCAGGAGGCATCCATGAGAATAGTTGCAGGGTTGAGAGATTTCAGTTAACACAGATAGATTGGAGAAGTTTGGAGTTGTTTTTCTTAGTGTGGAGAACATTAAGAGCAAACTTGATAGAAGTGTTCAAAATGATGAGAGGTTCTGATTAAACAGATGGGGAGAAACTCTTCTCATTAGTGAAAATATTGAGAACCAGAGGGCATAGATTTTATCTGATTTGAAAATTTAAGCAATGGTGAAATGACTTTTTTTTACACAGCAAGTGGTTAGGATCTGAAATACATTGCCTGGGATGGTGGTGATGGATTCAATCAAGGAATTCCAAGTGGAATCGGAAATGTTATCTGAAAAGATAAATGCTCGGGACCACAAGGAGAGTAGGAAGTCTGCAGAGGGCCAGCACAGACATGATGGCTCAAATAACTTCCTTTTGCGGTGTGGATACTCGAAATCAGAAATGTAAACAGAGATTGCTGGAAAAACTCAGTAGGTCTGGCAGCAACTGCAAAGAGAAATTAGTTAATGTTTTGGGGCTATTGACCCAAATAGGTGTCACTTTTCTTCACAAGTGCTGTTAGAACTGCAGATCTTTTTCAGAAATCTCTGCTTCTGTTCCTGAAACATTGTAGTCAGTTTCAGAGGAGTAATGACAGTGTGAACTGACAGTTTCAACATCATTACTTCTGCAAAACCTCAGTCAATGTCCTTTTCTGAAAATGTTTACCTCACTTATAGAAGAAGGACTCCACAGCATGAATCCACAATCAATGCTTGTTGTGAATAAGAATTGGAATCATATGGATTCAACTGAATAAAATTCAGGAATAAATTACAGTTCAAAATGTTGATTATAAATCCTTTGCAGATTAACATTTATAGTCAGTTGATTCTAATTGAATTGACATAAAATTAATAAAGATTTTTGAGCTATAGACTGTTCTCTGATCAAGATTCATGGGTTGTTTATCAATCCCATCTTAAATTATGATAGTTAAGTTTTGAATTCTCAAATAAATCAGATGAAATTAAAAACGAACATTGAACAGTTTGCTTTAAAAATTCCTTTGAATCTACTTGTTGAATCAATGCCTTGAAATTGGGACCATTACATCACGTAGGAGAAAGTGAGGACTACAGATGCTGGAGATCAGAGCTGAAAAATGTGTTGCTGGAAAAGCGCAGCAGGTCAGGCAGCATCCAATGAGCAGGAGAATCGACGTTTCGGGCATGAAGGGCCTATGCCCGAAACGTCGATTCTCCTGCTCCTTGGATGCTGCCTAACTTGCTGCGCTTTTTCAGCAACACATTTTTCAACTATGACATCATGGCAAAGAACAAGTCTTTTGTGAGCCAACATTTGTAGACAGTTGGACCTGTTCAGCAGGTCTCAAGTGACCTCCCAATAGGTTGTTTGCAGATTTGTCACTGGCTTAATGACAGACTTCAGAAGCTACAAGCCCAATCAGATGGCAATCCCTGGGAAAGGCAGGCACTGCTGAGATAGGCAGGAGTGCTCTGGGGTCTGGTTAGTAAGCTTTAAGAACACTTTTGGGAGGGGAGGCAAGGGTTGTGGACATTTTCTGGGAAATGAATGCATTAATCTTGCATTTTTCATGTTCTGAGTATATCCCAACATGCTTTGCATTCAATGATGTGCCATTGAAGATATCACTGTGGTGTTATCAAATTGTGCACAGGAATATGCCATGGAACACAGAACATTATAGCGCAGTACAGGCCCTTTGGCCCTCAATGTTGCACCAACCTGTAAAACCAATCTGAAGCCCCTCTTATCATCCATATATTTATCCAATGACCATTTAAATGTCTTTAAAGTTAATGAGTGAGTCTACTACTGTTGCAGGCAGGGCATTCCACACCCTTACTACTCTCTGAGTAAAGAACCTACCCTTGACATCTTTCCTATATCTATCACCCTCAGTTTAAAGCTACATTCTGTTGTGCTAGCTATCCCCATCCGAGGAAAAAGGCTCTCACTGTCCACCCTATCAAATCCTCTGATCATCTTGTATGTCTATTAAGTCACCTCTTAACCTTCTCTTTAATGAAAACAACCTCAAGTCCCTCAGCCTTTCCTCATAAGACCTTGCCTCCGTACCAGGCAACATTCTGGTAAATCTTCTTTGCACTCTTTCCAATGCTTTCTTGTCCCTCCTATAATGCGGCGACCAGAACTGTACGCAATACTCCAAGTGCGGTCGCACCAGAGTTTTGTACAGCTGCAACATGAACTCATGGCTCTGAAACTCAGTCTCTCTACCAATAAAAGCTAACACACCATACGCCTTCTTAACAACCCTATCAACCTGGGTGGCAACTTTCAGGGATCAATGCACATGGACACAGAGATCTCTCTCTGCTCATCCACACTATCAAGAATCTTACTATTAATCAAGCACTCTGTATTCCTGTTACTCCTTCTAAAGTGAATCACCTCACACTTTTCCGCGTTAAACTCCATTTGCCACCTCTCAGCCCAGTTCTGCAGCTTGTCTATGTCCCTCTGTAACCTGCAACATCCTTCCACACTATAACAACCCAACCAACTTTAGTATAATTCGCAAATTTACTAACCCATCTTTCTATGCCCTCTTCCAGGTCATTTATAAAAATGACAAACAGCAGTTGTCCCAAAACAGATCCTTGCAGTACACCACTAGTAATTGAACTCCAGGATGAACATTTCCCATCAACCACCACCCTGTGTCTTCTTTCAGCTAGCCAATTTCTGATCCAAGCTGCTAAATCACCCTCAGTCCCATTGCTGATCAATGGCAGCAGATACATGGGAAAACCTCCCTTCATGTCACTCACCATCCTGACTTAGAAATATACGACTGCTCATACAGCGCGATCGGTCAAAATCATTGAACTTCCTCCCTAATATCATTGTGGGTCTACCTACAGCACATGGACTGCAGTGGTACAATAAGGCAGCTCACCACTACCTTTTCAAGGGTAAGTAGAGATGGGCAATAAAGGTTGACCCAGTCAGTAATGCGCACATCCCAACAATGACCACTAAATTTCACAAGTGACAATCGATAAAGCGAAATCGGTTGCAGTATGAATACTTGCCAAAGAAGCAGAGACAACTTCACAGCTGTTTGAAGTAATGTCATGATAGGCTCTTCTACCTCAACCTGAGAGGGTAGAGGGGCCTTAATGTCATGTTTCATCAAAAAGGCAGCACATTAAAAAATGCAGCTCTACCCAGTATACTGCAATGGATGAATTTCACCCTGGCAATACATTCACAATCTACTCATTTTGCCAACATGCTTTATATACTGTTTTAAAATGAAAGCTTGAATTTATTGAACACAACTATGAAAAAATATCTCATTACAGTCTTAAAGAATATACTCGCTGCAGGCTTTAAACCTAATTTATGTATACTATGCCCTCTGGTACAATATGCATGAATTATACATTTCATCACATTTATATTTCTTAAAACTGTGAATAAACATTCTAGTATAATTTACTGTATGTTTTATATTTGCATATTCCAATCAACTCTGCACTATAATGCTTACCATTATCAATTTATTCTTCCATCACTACAGGCTATAGTTACAGCAAAACATATTAAAACATATTTAAAATTTTCTGTTTTAACTAGTCTTTACATGCATGCAAATTTTTTCATAGCTTGTGAAATGATCACACTACATTCAAGTGCTTTTTCTACTATAAAAGAACTGCTTAATATAAATCTGTTTCATAATATTTTCTTTAAATTTTCATGATATTTTTCTATATAATGTGTGCATGTTTTTTTCATGTTGTTTCTCTTTAGGTCACAAAAGGTGATAGAACTGTGATTGAAAAGGAGAAATAATAAACCAACTCATCACATTTTGACCTCTGCTACTCAACCACTGTGTTGGAATACAAGAGCTAAGATTGAAAAGAAAACCATCACAGCATGGATGAAGCCTCTGTAAAGAAAATCCGCAGTGTCACATATGCATCACCAAGCCTATAATTTGTTTTGTTGAGATGAGAGAATAGCATGTGATATTATACTCTGTCTACTGTTTCACTTGCAAGAGATAATAAAACATGTCAATGAAAGGTAGATTTCAAGAAGCAAGTATCATGGAATTTGGAGGGTCAAAATCTTTTATATTTTAATACAAAAGACTATTGTTGTATTCAGTAACGTTTCTATACTTTATTATGTTATAGCATGTTAATTTTTTATATATTCATTCATGGGACAGAGGCATTGCTGACAAGTCCAATAATTTTACTCAAGCCCACTTTCCTTTCTAAAGGCAATATTGAGTTGTCTCTTGAATCTCTGCTGTCCATGTAGAGTATGTGCACCCATAATGTTGTTGGGGAATTCCATAATTTTGAGCCAGCAACAGTAAATGAATGGCAATATATTTTCAATTCTTTATGTAAGATGAAGGGGAACCTACAAGTGGGACTGATCCCATGCTCTTGTGGTCCCCTTATCTTTTAGATGATAGAGATCCCATGTTGGGAAGGCACTGCCAATGATGCCTTGACAAATTATTTCAATGCATATTGGATGATGTCAGGCTTCTTGAGTGTTGTTAGACTTTCACTCATCCAGGGAAGTGGAGATTATAGAATTATATTTTTGCAGGTAGTGAAAAGGCTTTCAGAATCAGGAGGCAAGTCACACACTGCAGAATACTTGGTGTCTGATCTGTTCTTGTAGTTATAATGGTTGTGTGGTTCATACAATTAAGTTTCTGGTCAATGGAAACATCCAAAATATTGATGATTGGAGATTAAAAACTGCTAATGCCACCAAATATCTGGATAATATTGTCTCTTGTTAGAGATGGTCATTATTAGCACTTACATTATGTAAATATGATCTTTCAGCACAAGCCTGAATGGTACCTAGATCTTTCTGCTTGTGGGTATGTTCTATTCATTAAATGAGCAGTAGCAAATGTTACTGAACACATCTATCATCCACATGTTTGACCTAGTGATTGAGGGAATTTCAGTGATGTAGCAGCTGAAGACAGTTGGACTTACGAAAATGTACTATAGAACTCCAACAGTGACATTCTGGGCTTAGATGATTGGCCTCCAATGACCATTTTGTGTCAATGGAACTATTCACTCCGATTTAACTGAGTTCATTTTAATAACTCAGTTAAATCATTGACATGTTTATAGCTTTGAGCTAGAGGGCAGTCACTGTCACCTCAGCTGTCTTCTCCACATTTGGGCCAAGGCTGAAATGAGATCTGAATCTGAGTGGTCCCGGCATAAGCCAAACTGACCATCAGTTAGCAGGTTATTAGTAAATAAATCATACCTTCCATCACCTAGTCAATGATTGAGAGTAGGCTGATGGGCCAGCAACTTGGATAGGTCTTGCTTTATCAGAACTGAAGGGCTATAGGATCGATTGCCATGGTCGATGTTCCAGTCTTTGGTGCCTACCTACCCTTCCTTGTGCTCCTTTCCCTTTTGATTAGGGAGGTGCAAGACACATCCATTCTCTCATGAGCTAATTGAAACCCATAAATGATCAACTAATGAAAACTTATGAACCTCCTCCCACCACTGCTGGGGAATCACGTGGTGAGAGGTGCTTGTCAGGCCACCTCTTAAAACCTGCAGTGTGCTGGTCACCTCATATCCCAAGGCTTACCAGAGGTCCTTACCTGCACCGCCCCACCCACATTCACTGGGACCTGTGAGTCTAGCGCCACTTGAACCTACCTCATATTTTGAATTTAGCGTTCACTCCAATGCTCCCAATGGCACAGCCAGAACATAAAAGCTGACAACCCCTTACTGGCTGCTTGATTTCTGGAGTGGAACTTCCTGTTGGGGAGGTGTGGGATTTCTACCTCAAGTTAAAGCAAGACTGTCAGTTTTTAATGGCACTGGGAAAAGCCAGCCAAATAGAAGTGTGATCAATCCTGACGTTTACATTATGTCATGGGGACTCCGTCTCCAGCATGAAATTCAGACCCATACAGCATCTTATCTCTTTCAGCACAACGAATCATTCATGTCTTACACCAATGTTTCAGTCTTACGGTTTACCTGAAGAGACCTGAAACATTTCATAGTCCATGCCAAAACACCGAATAGTCAAAACCATTTCAAAATGAATTAAAAATGTTAATTAACTGCTGAGTCATGTTTCAAGGACTGCTGTTTGTTACTGCATTCTAACTTCTAGAGTTCAACATAGATGAAGAAGATGAGTTCTGTAGTTAAGTACTTATTTCATATTCTTATGGGACAAAAAGAAGAAAAATGAGATTTTATTTTATGATCAGTTTGGAGATTTTACAATACTGACAATATTGCAATGCTGCTCCCTTTGTGGCAAGGCAGTCATGATGCTGCTAGGTTCTCTATTAATAGCAGATGACTTTCATAGCAGTAAATATCACATCATTGTCATACTGATAACACATGTTTGACTATCAATCTAGCTTTCAACAAATGTCTGTTTCATTTTGTAATGATATAATGAAATTATACAACTGCCAATAAACATTTACCATAGGATACAATATGCATGACTAGACTGACAGGCTAACATAAAGTGTAATCATACTTGAAATATTTATTTATCATTACAGAGTCACACCAAATAGTTAAAAATAGAGTAGAATGAAATGAACATTCCCTCCCAAAGGCCTTTGTTGATGTAAAGTTTTTTTTTCATTAAGATGTCTCAGT
This sequence comes from Chiloscyllium plagiosum, assembly GCF_037043375.1. Classification (NCBI taxonomy): domain Eukaryota; kingdom Metazoa; phylum Chordata; class Chondrichthyes; order Orectolobiformes; family Hemiscylliidae; genus Chiloscyllium; species Chiloscyllium plagiosum. The sequence continues at coordinate 40,932,643 of NW_028270155.1, forward strand.
CAGTTAGCGAAGATCAAATGTACATGTGGGTCAGGTTTCAAGCTTACTTGTATGAATTAGACGTATAGGCACCAAAGGTGCATCATTGACAGGAATTGACACCTTGCATCATGACAAATGACAGCAGCAAGTCAATATACAGATGATCAAAGTAAACTTTCTTATTCTTATTGGCATTGATTCCTGTAATCTCTCTTGAACTCATTACTGTTTTATTGACAAGAATTTTAGTCAAACAGTAAGGGACATATTTTCTGCTGTGGGTTCATTGTCTAAATTGCTTAAAAAGGGAACAAGAGCAATAGCTGAATTTCCTACTTTTCAGCTGCTACTTAGTCAATGATGAAAAATGGATAAGATTATTATAGGTCAATAATTGAGAAATTCTACTGGAACTGTGCAGCAGGAATCAGAAATAAAAATGAGTGATCAAATCAAATACACCTTTGTGTTAAGTAAAAGAAGGAAGGACAAAATACTAGATATATCATGAAACCAGCACTTGTCGTAAGAAAAACTAAATAGGAGCTGACTATTTAGTGCCCTTATACATGAACTTTTGTGTGCTAAATCATAGAGAATTTAATTTTTACTTTGTAGGAATGAATCATTTTGGTAGTTCAGTTTGGTTTGCCAAACAGAATATATTTAAACAGTAAAACATATTTATTTGGTAATGTTAACAAAGCTAAATTAAAAAGAAATTGAGCCAAAGGTTTCTAATTTTCTTCTCTTCACCAGATGGTTAAGAAAAGCATGAGTAGATAACAAGGGTTTAATAAGCTTTCTAAGAATAACAGATCAAAAGTAATACATTTTTTACTGTAATTAAATTATGTTTGGATGTAATATTGCTATGACCAGGTATGGACTGGTGAATCAGCCCACCTCACTTCATGTTGCTTGACTGGCCACAACAAAGATTTCTGTTCTTTTCAGCTTCAGGCTATACCTCTCCTTAATACAAAATACAGTTTTGTTATTATTCGTTTTATTATTTTATTATTTGTGAACCCTGAGAACAATAAGAAAGATACATATGCCAAAGTACAAATTTACAGAGAGATAGGGCCTATTATAAAAGAAAGATAAAAGAATATTCTATCCAAATGCTGTCTTTTGAGGTGTATGCTATTAACTTGAAACCTATCTTGTTTAAATGCTGAGTCTAAAAGTGTAGGTCTGGAAAAGCACAGTCACTCAGGCAGCATCTGAAGAGCAGGACAGTCACCATTTCAGGCATAAGCCCTTCATCAGAGTTATGCCTGAAACATTGGCTCTCCTGCTCCTCAGATGCCTGACCTGCTGTGTTTTTCCAATGCTACACTTTTCAACTCTGACTCTCCAGCATCAGCAGTCCTCACTTTCTCCTGTTTAAATGATGTCTTATGTCATCAGTGGTAGCAAATATTTCAATTGTGCTTTTAGTTCTAGGTGTTCTCATGTTTCTTATTAATTAGGTCTGTCACCAATTACTTTTCCTTTTTGAAAGGCGACAAGGGAGAGAGAGAGCTTTCTCCAGTTCATTCCAGTCAGAAATCCAATTCTCCTGCTCCGACAAAAGCAGTTCTCTGAAATATAGCTGTTTTGCGATTCTAATGTCTGATTTCGTTGTTTCCATGCTTGGTAATTATAGGTAATATAATGATATGTGAAACTCAACATATAGGTGTAAAACCGAATAAATTATGAGGGTTTCTTTATGCCTATTTAGTTTCAGTATTTTTGGATAAAAATTATTTGCATGCATTTAAGTGGTGCTTTTAAAACCCTGGAGATGAATAGATCAGTGTTTAGAGACAAAATTAGAGAAGAGAAAAAGATTAGGCTGTTGCCTAGCAACAAGGTCTTCTAAGGCTGAAGGAGGGAGAGAAAGACAGATAAAAATTTTTTTGAATAAGTCAAAACCACCCAAAAGGTTAAGGAATGTGTGGGTTTTGTTTTAGAGAAAAATACAGGTGACATCAATTATTGAGTTTAGTATTCTCCAAAACAGATTTTTAAAAAAGTTCAGTATTTAGTAATATTAGTGAGAGAAAAGCATGAGAAGCAGAAGGCATGGGGGAGGATTAAGTAACCCACGTTAAGAAATACGCGAGCAGTAATATCAATTTGTTTCAGTCTTTCAGGTAAGAGACAAGAAATAAAGAAATTGCATCAAATAAACATAGAACCTTGCCAAAAAAAAGACAACTCTTCCAGCTGAACAAGGAGCTTTAAAATGAAAACAAAGTGACCCTTCACTGAGGCTTAAGTATCTGTTAGGATGTTGCTGAGGGTAAAAGAGTTGAATCTTTATTTCTCATATTTATAATAAAATTATTTTAACTAGTTTTTGTATCATACAATATAGTTTTTTATTTCTACTTTTGAGTGATGAATTTTGACTTTCCCTTGTTAAAGTTGGCAGCCATTGGCAAGTATGTTCAATGACTGATCATGGCAGTAAGCAAAGTTATAACATCAAAACTTTGGATACGGCAAGGCAAATTTCATTTTGGGATCTGACTTGTCCAGTATTGCCATCAGCTGGGATCAAAGCAAGTTGAAAAATGTTTTAAAATCTTGGGGTTATTTTGAACTTGAAGAATTCTTGGCCAGTTATGGAAAGGAACACAGTTAAGAAAAATGGTGGGAGGAATGGAGGTGAATTTGAATTGTCTTTCCTAAAAGGAACTTTTAGGATTATGTTTATTCACTTTTGGTAATCATTTAAATCTGACAAACAGGTTTCCAAAACAATTGTAACCTCATGTTGTAAAGCGAGATAACTTTCTCTTTTCTGTGATTTGTCTGTAAACTGTTGAGAAGCAGCAATGAGGACAATAAGCTTCAAGCAAGTTCCCCTATTCTGAAATGCTTTCTAGCAGTTGCTGCGAACAATGGGAGAAATCCTGGAACTCAGCCACAGAAGCAGTCTTCCCAAAACAAGAAGTTACACATTGCTGGAATATATCTCCAGTTCCGGTATCACTGATGGATTTGTGGTCAATCACCTGCTCCCTTGGAGGATATTGAATATGACATGAATGTTAAAACTTCAAAATATTGTTCTTTCAAATCTTCGTGATCTAATACTTTACCTTGATGTAATGATTGCAACAAGGTCAGCCAGGTGGACATCATAGAATGAGTTCCCTGATTGGGGTTGTTAATCTGGTCCAATCAGGGAGCCCTGGCTGACAGACATAAACATATGTCAGAGGTTCTGTTCACTCTGAGAGCTGGCTGTGAGGGGGCTGGATAAGTGTCAAGGGCTCTCCATGTGTAAATAAAGGGTGACTTGGTGCTGAGATACTGGCCTCTGTGGAGTTATCTCACTTGACCTACACCCCAAAGTTACCTTTATATTCCTCTGTATCAGCTAACAAAACTGGTTCCTGCTTATGGAGCTACAAGCAAAAATGTTTGACCCTCTCCCTCAGCTCTGCTTCCCTTGGGAAGATGAATTTGCACATGAATGTGGAGGCTTCATCCCATAACATTATTCTGGAAACTGGGGTTGATGCCTAAATTCAGCTGGAATCTGCCAGAACAACTGGGTTTTCAATTGCTATGAAATCAGCTGCATAGATTTGAAGTTACTAAACAACAATATCAAAATTTGTTTCTCTGGACCATTTGAGAAATGTCCCCACAACCTGAGGGTGACCATTTCTTTAAAGTATTATATTTTTATACAGTGACTGGATAAGCTGCCAATTTCTACAATTTAACAGAACATGCAATCAATTAAATTTAACAAGTTAATTTAACATGAAATCATTTCACAGTCCATAGCTTGGAGTACAGGCATTTTCATCAGTTATAGTTGTTAAATTGCAAGTTAGCTGCTTTCAAAAAGAGAAAGGAGCAGTATTACAACTGTGTTGTAATTGGTTTTGCTTTCACTGTCCTACTTGTACTGACAAAGACTGCAGACTGCCTGCCATTTCAATTTAGTCCTGTTGTACCAATGGAACACAGTAATTTAGTTTTGAGAAGCCAAAAAAAAGCAATCATAGTTATCAATTTGAATAAAATATGTGTCCACTGTCAAACCAAAAAGTAAGTAGAATATTAGCAAAAGGGAATGTCACAATCACCAGTCAAGTCCATAGCATAATTAGTGAACTGTGAATTAATGTAGCTCCCTTCTAATTTCTATATTCAAATTTAAGAGTTTCTAGCAGCAAAGTTTTAATTTTTTTAAAAAAATCAAAGGTTAGTTTATTGCACAATCATTACTTAAAGTTGCTAAGTTAAAGCATAATCATTACTAATAACACAGATACACAGGTTAAAGGTAGATCTGAATAAAAGATGCTTCTAAAGTTTGAAGTTCCTTCAGTTCAATGTTATTGCAAGCCTGTAATTGGATGGAAGATCTTGTTTTTGAAGTGAAGAGGTTGAAACTTTATGGTAGAATTCAGCACATTGTGATGGTTTCTGCAGTTGTGGGTTTGGAAGTTTCTTTCACAGATAGGCTGAGGAGAACAGGTTGTGCAGTTTGCCTGATTTTTCTTTATCACACTATGGGATGTGGCCCTTGATAGCCTTGTTTAGTATCTGGGTCTTGCTTTGTGATGGATTATTTTATATGTTTTGAACAAGATGGATTAATTGAGCATCTAACCCTTTAACAGTTCACAGATTGCCAGCCTGACAGCTGAGGTTTGACTGAAGAATGCCCCACCACACTCCTCCTGCTGCCCTTCTGTTTCTCTACCTTTTGGCAACCATTCACCAGTTGCATAGGATCTTGACTGCAGTATTTCTTCCACATGTAGCATAGTCAATGCTTTTCCTCTTATCAGGGCTGTGAATCAAGTAACTAACATTGCTGATATTCTTTGCCACTTGGTGTGGACCAATATACCCAGCAGTGAGTGAATCAATGATGGAGACAGTTGCAATAAGAACCTGGTCTCACCGTTGAACAGTTCAGGCTTTGGTCCATCTGTCAGCTTGTTTTCTTTTTGAAGAGTTTTATTGGAGGCTTTTAAATGCTGTTTTGCCATGAACAGGCCAAGTTATTCCTGGAATGTGAAAATGTACTGAGTGGAGAACTGGGTTAGACTTTCTATTTGGCACCTGATCATCTTCAGAAGAATGATCTCAGGGAACCAGATTGCCGTCTGCATTAGGGTGAGAATGTATTGATAGCCTGTTTTGGTTTTGGGTAGCAGCCCTACACAATATATCGTCATGTGGCAAAGGGAGGGACAGATTTAATTTTGGCATATGGGTTTTCCACCATCTAGCAAGGATGGCAGGCTTTGCAATATCGGGCCACATTGGATGAGCTGTGAAGCCAGTAAAAGTGCTTACTTATGCTCTCAGTCTTTCAAATACCCACATTTGCAGATCCAGCCATTGGAATTCAATAGGTGTGTCGCAGGACTTCTCCGCAAAACACGGACAGCATTACAAGCTGCTGGAGGATCATCCAGTCTTCATCTGCTGGTTTCCCATTGGGACCCCAAGGTTGACGACATTTCCCAGATAAGATTTAAATATGGAAAACCATCTGAGAGGTTATTAAAGAAAGGTTTGATGAGCCAACTGAACAACATGCAAGCTTTTAAACATGAGTTTTCCAACAGTCAATTATAATTTATTTATTTCAACAAATAAAATAGAGACAGAAACTGTGTGTGGTCAATCCCTGAATGTTATTGTCAGAATTATTTCCATGAGTGCTATTTTTCTGTTTGTTCTTTCAACAAGTAACCTTCAAATAGAATATGCAATATTTATGAAGCAATAGTAACTATTTGCACTGAATGCTTGGAAACTGCACAAAATGTTTTTAAACATGATGTGAAATTAGAATGCTATAACAGACAAAGATCAACTCACTCCAAGGCCAAATGATCAAATCATTTCTTTTTTTCTGTTGGGATTGGTCACAAGCTTATTTCTGACTTACTTTAGTACATTTAAAACACAGTCTTTAGTTAATTACAATTAGATAGATCGTACCAATAAGATGCATGAACTTTAAGAATTGATCAGCATATGGGAATATGATATTGTTGTAATCACTGAGACATGGTTGAAGGAAGGACAGCTCTGATATCTCAACACTCCAGGTATAGAAGCTTCAGGTAGGATGGGGGCAAGTAGGAGAGTTGGGGCCATTGTATTATTGATAATGAAGACCATCTCTACGGTAATGAGAGAGGATGTCATAGGAGGGTCTTCAACGAGGCCACCTGGTTAGAGTTGGAAAAAGGAAGTAAGTTTGCTGGAATTATACTACATCCCTCCCAAGAGTCAGAGGGAGATAGAGGGGCAGATATATAAGTAAATCACAGAAAGGTGTGAGGAATGGTGTGAGTTGTTGGGGACTTCAACTTTCTTAACATTAACTGGGAACACCTTACTGGGAAAGGATCAAATGAATTGGAGTTCTAGAAGAGTGTTTTGTGCCAGTACATAGTCCTCCTAAAGATGAAGCAATGCTAGATCTAATCGCAGGTGATGAAATCAGTCAAGTCTTTGGGAGTGACCAGAACTCTGTAAGCTTTACAGTCATTCTGGAAAGCAATAAGGGCAGTGCAGAAATGAAATGTCTAAATTGGGTGAAGTCAAATTTCAATATAACTAGACATGATCTGGCAGACATAGACTTGGAGCAATTACTTGCAGATAAGTCTACGTTTGGAAAGTTTTGAGGAAGAGATGGAAATGTGTTGCTGGAGAAGCGCAGCAGGTCAGGCAGCATCTAGGGAACAGGAGAATCGACGTTTCGGGCATTAGCCCTTCTTCAGGAATGAAGAAGGGCTAATGCCCGAAACGTCGATTCTCCTGTTCCCTAGATGCTGCCTGACCTGCTGCGCTTCTCCAGCAACACATTTCCATCTCTGATCTCCAGCATCTGCAGACCTCATTTTCTCTTCAAAGTTTTGAGGAAGAGTCATTCCACACTCCATTTCTCTCCACAGATATTGCCAGACCAGCTGAGCTTTTCCAGCAATTTCTCTTTTTGTTTGGAAACTGGGTATATTTTAAAAGAAGTACAGTGAGAATTCAGGGCCAGCCATTAGAAAATGCTGCCCTTCTAAGAGTGGAGGAGAAGGGCAGCATTTTCAAGGAACCCTGGTTATCAAGGGATTGAGAGTTTTGTATATATCAGATGTATTTCTCAGATACAGTGCATTAAAAACAGGGGAGGCCCTTCAAAAGTTTAGAGACTGTTGGAGATTGCTTAAAAAGGAAATCAGGAAGCAAATAGGTGCCACAAAGTATCTTCGGCAGATGGGATCAAGAAAAACCCCAAGGCAGCCTATAAATACATCAACAGTTAGGGGCTTATCAGGGAAAGAGTAGGCCTGTTAGAGACCAAAGAGATAACCTGTGCATGGAACCAGTGGACATGGGTGTGGTCTTAAATGACTATCTCTGATCTGTATTCACAAAGAAGAAACATAGTGTAGAGGGGGATTTCAGTTTGGGATGATGAGGTTATAGATAATGTTAAGATTAATAAAGAGGAGGTATCAGATGTTTTAACAGGAATGCAGGTGCACAAATCCCTAGGGCCCGATGAGACGTCCTTCAAGCTGCAATCAAATGCAAGGGAAGAGATTGCTTGGATCCTGGTGAAGATATTTAATACCTTGCTGGCCAGGGGTGAAGTGCCAGATGATTGGAGAATAGCTAATGTTGTTCCTTTGGTCAAGAAGGGCAGCCAGGATGGCCAGATAGTTACGACCAGTTAGTCTAACATTCAGGGATTGGTGCTGTTTGTTATGTACATTAATGACTTGGATGTGAATGTGGAAGGTATAATTAGTAAGATCGCAGATGGTATGAACATTGGTTGTTGATTTTGAGAAAGATGGTCTCAGGCTACAGTATGATATTAATCAGTTGGTAAATTGAGCAGAGCAGTGGCAGATGGAACTTAATCCTGATCACTATGAAGTGATGCCAGTAAAGGAAACACATATGCAGTGAAAGGTAGGACCTTGGTGTAGAAATCCATAAATCCTGAAGGTGTCAGCACAGGTTGACAGAGTGGTGAAGAAGGCAGATGGGATGCTTGTCTTCATTAGTCAGGATGTAGAAGACAACAGCAAGGAAGTCTCATTACAACTTGAATAGACATTGGTTAGGCCATAGATGGAATATTGTGTGCAGTTCTAGTCATCACACTATTGGAAGGATTTTATTGCACTGGAGAGTGTGCAGAGGAGATTCACCAGGATGTTGCCTGGGATGGAATATCTCAATTATAAGGAGACACTGGATAGGCTGGGTTTATTTTCCTTTGAACCGAGGAGGCTGAGAGGGGAACTGATTGAGGTATACAAAATTATGAGAGGCATAAACAAGAGTGGATTGTGAGAACCTTTTCCCCATGGAAGACATGTCCATGGCCAGAGCTTATAAACTTAAGGTGAAGAGCAAGTGGTTTACGGGGAATTTGTGCAAGCACTTTTTTCATCCAAAGGCTGGTAAAAATAGGCCCAGGTTGCCTGAGGGGGTTGTGGAGATGAATACTCTCACAACATTTAAGAAACATTTGGATGAGTACTTAAAATGATAAGGTAGAGTAGGCTATTGGCCAAGTTCAGGTAAATGCTCATACTGCAGATTACTGTTTGTTGGTCAGCATAGACAAGGTGGGCCAAAGGGCTGTTTCTGTGCTGTATAACTCTCTATAATTCTAATGTATCTCTGCAAAATTTGTGACTTGAATTTTAAGATAAATGGCTAGAAATGGATGTACTTCACAAAAGTTATAATTTGCAAAAAGAAACTGGTCTAGTAGAATTAAATGTCTTATTGGTTAGATTGCTGTGGTAAGAGAAGGTAGAATCAAAAATCCAATGCAGCAAATTAACTAATGATGCAAATGACTACTAGCACAAAAAGCAAATAGCATTTGAGCTAGGAGCCAGAAAAGAATGTTTTATTTCATCCAAAAGATGCATGGTTCTTCATGCAAAACAGAACATCAGAATGAGATGTTAATAAGTTGTCAGTGATAGAAATCACGTTTTGCAATAGGAAGTGAAGTACTTTATTGAGTAGATCCATTGTTTTGTTCTATAATAAAAAGATGAGATTTTTGAACGGTAAATGAGCTCACAGGAATTGTGATATTTTGTGAAATACCGCTTGTGTTTTAGCTGGGCATTTATTGCCTACTAGATAGTGATATGTGAGAAGTGTTTTGGATGTACACAAATAATATAATTTCTGTTCAACATTAATTATTTAACTTTGATTGTGAGGTGCACATTGAATTCTTGTTAGCGCCTTTTCTCATGTATATTTTATCTTATTACGAGAACAAGTAATCTATGGATATGAAAATCAGGACAGATATAAATAGGCTGTCAATTTTCCCATTTACTTTATGGCACATATCAAGGTCCATTTCAACAACTTACAAAGGGGCAGGTTTAACAGTTTTTAAGGTTCTTCCTTACTGAGTTCAATAGCAGTACAGATGTTTCTCTCTACACTTCCAATGATTTTCAAGATTCTGAACAGTCCCAATGAAATCACTTCTTAAATGTTGATATTGTTGGGATTACAATTCTGGTTTCTGCAATCTCTTGTCAAAATCTAACCCTTGGATGTTTGGAACATTCTGATGAATCTATGATCCACACTTTTCAGGGCTGATACTGTATATAATTTCTGAGTACATTACCCACCCTCGCACAAAATATTCCAGATATGTTTCGATCAGTGTAATGAGGCCAGTAAACCAAATGAGAAAATCAATAGACAATATTTCACTTTTTATGACTTTTGCTTTAGCACGCAAAGCAAAATCAACTTAAATTTAGCATGCATTAACAGATAAATGACAGTCAATATGGAATTTAATTTACATATTGAGGTAATTTGCAGTAGTCCTACCAGACCATCGGGCTGCTCTTCTGTTTGAGAAATATGCTAATGGTGGTTTAACATGAGGGTGACCATACCTCAGATAAGGGGAATGGTTGAGAAAGAGAGTCTTTCCAACCCCAGCCAGTGCAGGCATTGAACCCACATTGTTGGCGTTATGCTGTATTATAAACAGCCATCCAGCCAACTGAGCTAAATTTAGTTTCACAGGTTTACCAGCAGTCTATTTAGTGTATATAGTACTAATTTCAGCCTCTAAGTCTTTCAAAGTTCTAAATGTACTCTGTTAGATTTCCAAAAGTTTTAAAGGATGTGGCTTCCAACCTTCAGCAGTAAACAGTAACACTCCTCCTTGAATTCCACGGTTATGACCTTAACCAAAATGATGCACATCCGAGAACCATCTCAGCCCTGCATGCAATGGTCTTGTTGGCAGGGATTCACCAGGATTACCTTTATCTGATCTCTCAGGGATAATCCTGTGCATTGTATGACCAGTTTCAATATTTGTCTATTGTCAGTTCCTGTATCTAATCTTTGTATTTTTCATTTTTGACAGTGTTATTCCCTCTAAAGAAGGCTTGCCACAGTTTTCAATCTGCACCTCCTGGGGTCAGGTACTTGTAACATGTGCATCTAGAAGCATGATCACCTTGGTAAATAAATGTGCCACTGGATGTGGAATACAACCAACATGGTTCCTCTCTCAGAATGGCCTGAGCCACAGGCAGCCTTGGAGCTGCAGCCATGTATACTCATCCAGCTCCCTAGCTCTCTGATGAAACAAGCACTGTTCTGCAAACTCCATACATTTCAGATATTGTATAGTTGCAGCAAAACTTCCTCCCTGTTATATTTTTGCTCCCTTGTTATAAATGCTTACACCTCATTCCTTTCTTTTGTGATCAGTGTTCATGGATCACAAAGTATCAATGACCCTCCACTGTTCCTAGATGTCTACCATTTAAGTAATATTTCTCTCAAAAATGTTTGGAAATAAAATAGATGGCCTTTCATGTAGTGATTGTAGCAATGTCAGCCAGGTTGACGTCATAGATTATGTGTTCCCTGATTGGGGCTGATAATCTGGTGCAGTTCGGGAGGCCTGGCTGACAGATATAAACAGGCATCCTAACACTCTGAGAGCTGGCTCTGAGGAAGCTGGATCAGTGTCAAGGACTTTCCACGTGTAAATAAAGGATGACTTGGTGATGGGATACTGGCCTCTGTGGAGTTATTTCACTACACTTATTTACATTGAAACTTGTCTGCCATGGTGTTGTTCACTCAAATATTCTATTAATACCTCTGTAACTTTATGCCACTGTCCACATTACAGGTACTAACTCTGCCACCAATATATATGTCATTGCCAAATTTGGAAACATGGCTCTTACTGTGTTATCTAAATCATTACTATGTGTAAGACTAGATTTTGTAGTTTCAATAAGGTACAACTGCCAGTGTTTTCTCTCATTCCTGTATGAAAATGACAGCAATTTCTGGTATCGGTATATTGCCATTTAAATGACAAAATCCAGAATCTTCTGTCAGTGATTCTTTATTATTCCACAGGATGCATTAGTTATTTCCTCACAGACAGAAGTCATCCAGAAATTATTCCTGTGTGCCATGCTTTCACATTTTAAACTATTGGTCTAATTATAAGCACCTGGATGAATGGTGTATAACTTGGTTTTAATGATGTGCAAATTCATAATTTTTGCTGAACAATTTCTCTCTTCCTTGGTAAACAATTGTATTTGTGGATCATTCACGTTCCTGCACTATGACAAAGGTTCTATACATGTATACGTTTTTAAAAATGTAATACATTTAAAATGACAGCTTCTAATCCCTTGTCCATGATCCATCAGGTTTGACAATCAACCAATAAGTTCCCTAAAATTTCCTTTTTGACACCAAGAGAAAAGAATTGTGCAAGGGTAATATACAAACAAAGCTTATTGGCTTCTGGCCTATGACAGTTCTTCAATACTATTGGTTAGTTCACCTATTTAATGACATCACTGTTACTGGATCTAGTTTTGTGTCAAAAATTAAATTAATGTTAGGAAAGATGAAATCCATGCATTGAAGACTGCTATATCTTTTTGGGTAGCTTCTTTCAAGATCAGCAGTGGATACCATTATCTGACACTGACTGAAAAATTGTGGGCCCAGTGAATAGCTGAGGCCCAAGAGCAGCTCTTTTATCATTCAGTGCTATTCATTTTTCTCCAATTTAGTACATACTCATTTAACCCTACTCCCGTCTCCTGAACCACTGAACAATCTCCTAACCAGGTCAATAATTTGTTTTCAGCTCCATGTACTTCTATTTTACCTAACAACATTAAGTGTGGATCCAGGAGTAACTGATCACAGCTACTGAGTGCTTTCAATTCCTAGTATTTACTGATGGCTTGCAGCCTTGGTGCAATTGTACTTCGGGATTTCAGTGAATCAGTAGATCTGTACTGCTGAAAATGGGTGACAACCAATGTTCCATTTCAAATTAAATCGATCGAAAACATTGTGAGCACCCTCTGGGCAGCAATGTCACTGAATAAGTTACTCATATTTCTTCTGCTTGGGGCATGTCTGAAGCAACAGGGAGTTAAGGAGTTAAGTCAGATGATGCAGTCCACTGTGGATTCATCTCTGTTCTCAGTGGCCCTGAATGGAGGGTTGCCTTTATCTGGAATTCCTTTCATCATGAGAGTCTAACATCACAAGCTACAAGCTTTCAAAGTCATACTTAGAAGAAATTTGTAAGACCAGGCCAAAGGTGGAAAGAAAAACTCTCTGAGATAAGCAGAACGGCAATGCCAAGTTAATATTTCTGCATTTTTCTAAACCCTAATATAATGATATAACATGCTGGATCCTGGAAATTAAAAAAAACACAAATCCATGATTTGTGGGTGGCACGGTGGCCCAGTGGTTAGCACTGCTGCCTCACAGCGCCACAAACGTGGGTTCAATTCCTGCCTCAGGCGACTGACTGTGTGGAGTTTGCACATTCTCCCCGTGTCTGCGTGGGTTTCTCTGGGTGTTCTGGTTTCCTCCCACAGTCCAAAAATGTGCAGGTTAGGTGAATTGGCCATGCTAAATTGCCTGTAGTGTTAGGTGAAGGAGTAAATGTAGGGGAATGGGTCTGGGTGGGTTGTGCTTCGGTGGGTCGGTGTGGAGTTGTTGGGCTGAAGGGCCTGTTTCCACACTGTATGTAATCTAATCTAAATATGATTAGATATCAGCAATAATTGAATTGACTTAAGTAGATTATGTCGCATTTGATGAGAGATGACACGATTTGGGCCAAATGTTGGTACAAAAACAAAGAAGACTATCCCTGCATTGGGAGGATGACAGGAATGATTATAAAGAAGTTGATTACATTGATGGCAAGAATGAGAGAGAATTATGGTCAGCCATATGATGGAGAGAAAGTTGAAAATTCATCACAATCCACATTACAGCATATAACAATACTTGTCGCAAAAACATGGACTTCCTGAGTCATTTGTATTATTTCACAAGCTAATCATTGCTTCTAAAACAGAAATTGCTGGCAAAACTCAGCAGCTATGGCGCATCTCTGGGGAGAAGGCAAAGTTACTGTTTTGAGTCTGGTGACTTTTCATCAGATTAACATTGAACAGACTGTGGAATGAAGCAGAAATGGGGACACGACTGCCCTGAAACTGAGGGAAGCGGTGGTGATGGAGGTAGATGTCGAGAGGGTGATGTGACAGTGTTTAGCAATGAGTGCGCATCTCAGGATGTGGTAAGAATAGCCTGTAATATAATACTTGTGACCCTGGGTGGATTTGAAACACAAAACATGAAGTTCCAGTCAGAATCCCTGGATGGGGAGTCTGAACTGGAAGCAGCAAAGATATGTTGCTGAGAACGTGAGTTTTGGAAAATTCTTTGTCAACAACTAGAAAAGAAAATGAAATTAACAATGGTGAACAGGAAGCATGGCCAAAATGGAAAGTCTGGTGGAAAGAGGAGCAGAATATCTTCAAGGTAAAGCTGGAAGACATGATAGTGAATTAAACACTAAAATAAACAGAACCACAAATGCTGGAGATCTGAAACAAAAACAGAAATTGCTAGCAAAACTCAGCAGGTCTGATGGCATCTGTGAGGAGAAAGCAGAGTTAACATTTCGAGTGCAGTGACTCTTCATCAGTCATCTTTCATATTTGTTTCATTTTAAGTGTTACCTCACCTGGAAGGAGTATTTGGGGCCTTAGATGTTGTGAAATGAGTCGTAAAAAGGCATGTTTGCATTTCTTGCACTTCCAAAGATGAGAATGTGGGAAGACGAGAGTGTGCTGTGTGATTGGGCAGTGGGAATGAGAGTTGGCAATGGAAACACTCTCTTGTGTGCAGTGGTAGTGTCCTTGTCCATGGACCAGGAGGGTTGGGTTCAAGTCCCACCTCTTTAGAGGAGAGTCAGAAAAGATACAATTTGAAGTGGTCTCACACAAGAATTGTCAGCAATGGCAGAGGATGATCCTTATGGAGGCTGGTGGGGTGGAAGGTAAGGACAAAGCAAATGCCAAGCTGCTGTAGGAGAACTAGAAATGGGTGAGAGCAAAAGTGTGAATGATGTGGGACAGATATGGTCAAGAGCACTTTCAAGCATGATGCTGTAATTCTAATTTGAGGAAGAAGAAAGTCAAGCGAAAGTTGCGTCATCCAAACAGGTGAAACAGAGTGAGAAAACTGAGTGAATGGGATAGTGTTCTTCCAAGAAGCAGAGTGGGAGGAAATGAAATCAAACTGGCTATGGGAGTCAATGTTATATAGTGAATATTGATTGATGGATTAATATGGAGACAAAGAGGTTGAGGAAGGGAAGAGAAAAGGTTGAGATTGCTTGTGTTAAGCTATCAGTAAATCTTTTGTCTTCTCCTATCACAGACCTTTCCTTTTATTCTTTGCCTGAATCTTCCCTTTTCCCTCTCTTAAAACTTGTATATCTCTAACTTTTCTTAGTTTTGATGAAAAAAACCTCTCCAAAAATGTTGCCTGACTTGCTGAGTATTTCCATTAACTTCTACTTTAAGAATATGTTTGGTTTGCATCATCAGTAGAAATTGGAAGTGTAATTGCTAATACTGATTTAGAAAATAATGTAAGTTGAGGTACTATGAAACAGTCATGGAAATAGAATTACGATCACTATAATATTAATTGAGGTGGAATTTTAAAAGACAGATGGATGAAGGTATCTAGACTAAATATGCTTCACAGCTTCTTTCTTGAAGCTGACTAATATTTCTTCTGTCTCTAGTCTTTCTGCCTCTAACTTAATTCTGTCTCTCCTTCTTCCATGTACATACCTCTGAGCAAAGTAATTCTTGTCATTAAATTACAATCCTCTTTCTTGCTCTTGTATATGAAAGTAAAACAAAAATAATTCCCACAGCACACTCATTAACATCTTATCCAAAAGATAGCATCTCCAACAATGCGATGCTCACTCAGTCCTGTTCTGAAAGATTGCAGATTGCAGGCGTCTTTATGATATGTAAGTAATGAGCGCTCCCTCCATTCTTGGTATTAACATAAAGAAAGTGTACTTGTATTCATACACGAGCTTGATCCTGAAAGGAATGAAAGTTTATAATTAACAAAATGCTGGGAGTTGCTCGCCAGTACTGTATTTACGTTGACGTAGTGCAAGCAATCATTTTTACAGGAACGTTAGAAGATCATCTCATCTGAAAATTGGCATTGCTTAGTTGTGCAATTCAGAAAGCATGTGCTTCTCTAAGTACATCTGAGGGATATTTGTTTATTGTGACACAAACCGGGAAGATCTTTGGCAGATTTTGGAATGATTTAACTTTTGTCCCAAAATGAATGCCATCCTGCACCTCTAAGCATTGGAGTCATTTATTCATCTTGTTATTCAATTTTTATTTACATACATTCTTTTTTTAAAAAATGCCTTTCATCAACTGGCATCTCATAACTTAAATAATACATTTGGTATCTTTATCGGATTCAGAAATATGCAGCTGGATTAAGAAAAAAACTGGCTGCAGTTCTCAGAAAAGCAAGAATTTTGCCAACAAAGCAACCCATATTGCTAGTTCAATCAGATGTGTATTGCTTTGCTCTAATCCAGGGCCTGAAAGGCATAGCAATAGGTCAAAGAATATAATCAATTATTTGATCTTGATGGGAGCTTCATCCACATCTGCATGAATGAATTTCTGATTGGAGGAACAACTGTTATGTCAGGATCTATGAAGCAGGGCAAGGTAATGGATTAGTCACCACAGCTTCAATTAATGGTTTCATTTCCCAGCGGCATATTGATGTCTATCAACTAAGAGTTCCTGTCAAAAGCAACTAGACAGCAACAACGTCAGTTGCACTTAATTTACAGTATGTGTAAAATCCTGAAGTCAAGAATTGACAGAGCCATCCGATTTTACCTCGGGACAACATATAAATGATTCTTTTCTTCCTGAAACTTCAGCTCAAAAGACAAAATAATTCAGCAGTGATGAGTGAGTGATTGGTGCATGGTACTAATCTTCTAGGCTTACAAACATCATATAATGCTTTCATGTAGTCCTAAATTTTACCATAATGGAAAATACAAGGATAATACTTTTTTAGCTAATAATTTACATACTTATACAAATATTTGAAATTGCAAACTTCGCTAATTAATAAAATGATTATTAATGAAAAATTTAGACACTTTTTCATCCTTTTGTTTGCAACTTTGAATACTCCAGTAAAAGATGATGTAGAATTATTCTATTTTGCTCTCACCTTCTGTTTCACCAATTCATTTTCATTGCATATCTATTCTGTGTATATGATATACATGTAGATTGAGACAGAAGGTTTTGAGCTAAGCATTCCTCTTCGCCTCTGTGTAATGAGCAATGAATTAACCTCTTTCTAAATATAATTTCCAAAAAATATAATTGCACATAGTTTCAACCAAGCTTCTAACCTTGCTTCTATACTCTGATCTAATTTTAAGCGCATTCAGAGAGTCTGTAATCCTATTTTGCAGGAGGTAACATTTATTATTGTAAAATATGCGGCTATTTGATTTGTGGAATGCATATATTAAATCAAGCATGGTTACCAGTTAATGCCAAGAAAAAAGATGTTTTTTTAACCTTCAAGAAATCAGTATTAAAGTATGACTTAAGGTTGTCAATCAAAACATGAAATAAAAACCTCAGAAAGAACTGGGAAAATGTCTTCACAGTGCTCAAATTTCCCATGTGTCCATTTTACATGGCATACATCAGCAAACCGAGGCACTTATTGTAAGCAGCACACTGGATAATGTAAATTAATATTCAGAAGAAATAACACAGATGATGTCTATCTCTGTAGGTGGCAGTTCTTCCTCATCGCATTACTGGTTTCAAGTTGCTTGTTTGAAACCAGACTCTGTTGTAACTGAATGTATCAACATCACACAAGAGTGACCTTGAATGTTAAATCTATGAGAAGTATGTCCAGTCAATGTCAACAATTGTCCAGAAGACAATAATATGCTCATATATAGTAAATGTTCTGCTGTAACTTTTGAATAGATTGTCTCTAAAGGTCATTGAGGCAATGAATCTCTTGGGAATTATGGTGTTATTCCATCTGCTTCAATTGTTTACTGTAAGTAACAGACAGACCTTTGAGACTCCAAGCTATACACAGCATGACAGTCTCAAAATATGCATGGGTAAGCAATTCAGAATAAATAGTGTTAAGTTTGAATTGCAAATCCTTAGGTAATAAAGCAGTCCATGCCTGCAGACAGCATGACCTGGTCAAAGTACAGGCTTGAACTGATAAGTACTAAGTAATGTTCAGATGTCACCAATTAAGCATACTCTAGGGTGACCATTAATCAGCAAATTAAATATGATTGTCACATGAGCAGGTCACATTCTGGCTATTCTGCAGTGAGTAACCCACCTCCTCGCATTTTCTGACCAGTAACCTTACCATGTCAGAAATGTGATGGAAAATCATGCACTTGTCCAGATTCCAGATGATTACAGCTCCAACAACTCTCAAGAGCTCAACTTTGTCTATGACAAAGCAGCCTATCTGATCAGCATCCCATCCTCAACCACAGTAAGTACCCACTGCCTCTCACCAGTGCGCATCATCTTAAAGGGACACTGCAAAGTTTCTTCAACTACACCTCCCAAATCCATGACCTCAATCATTTCAAAGGATAAGGGCAGCGGATTTATGGGAAAACAACATGAATATTCTTCTCCAAGCTACACACCGCTCTGACTTAAAACAAAATGATCATATCATCATCATCGTAGAATCCAAATAGAGAATTGCGTCTCTCAAAGCACTGCAAGAGTATTTCCCCCTTCCCTCGATCACATCTACTGCAAAGTTCCAAGAATGTGACTCAGCATCACCTGCCACCTGCTCAAGGACAATTAATAGGGGGGACATTTCTTAACTTCATCCATTTTGCCATTGAATGAATAAGAAACAAACTTGGATCGAGATAAAAGAATTTCATTGCTCAGTGTTTTAAATATTTGTTTGATTTATCTAAATCATTTAACAAATTTCCCTTATGGGCCTCTGGCTTAAGCTCCATCCTTTATTGCAAACATATACGCTGTAGGTGTGAATATTGAACTACAGTGATTTAAGATAAAGCAACATCTGAATTGCTGAATGCAAGACTATATTCATTCTAAAGGCTCCTGCCCTCTGGTTGATGGTGTTTCATGCTTTATAATATTTACTCCAACATGGTTACTTTGCATGTAATAATTCATCCACTGAACAGCTAAGCCAGAGTATATCAATCCCAGTTGCAAACCCAAATAGAGATAATGTAAGGGGCAGGAGGGCATTTGCCTGTAAAACCTCCTGACTTCCCAAATGTATAATGATATGATGGATGATCACTTGTAGTACACTGTGTAACATTGGAAAAGCCAAAAGAAAGCATTTACCTCATACATAATTTTTGTACGGAAAATCCATGTCTCAGGATGAAATCATGACAACTTCAAACATAAATGTATGCTGTAACATTGCTCTTGTGCAAGCTTTGTTTAAGTCTGAAACAAATCCTTCCAATATAATCGTAACTATCTGATATATGCCCATTTACGCAGAGTTCCACAAAGCAGACATGGGACTGAATCCTTTGTTTTTTTGGCTAAGTGTCAGTTTCATGGAGGCTCAACAAATTTTCTCACTGTTCGTTGCCAAACCCTCCTCATTAACTACCTATCCCACTGCTATCATGCCCTTAGTGCCCAATTCTAGTGCAGTTCCGCCACTTTGCTATACCTGAACAATTTGCCACTGCTGGGATGTCCTGGAATGGATGAGTATTGCTGGAGCTAATACCATCTTTAAAAGGCACCAAGAGAAGCAATATTAGTATGGAAATGTCCTGCATGATATCTGACATTTACACTTGACATGCCAGAGGAAGAAAAAATTAACATCTCATCTTGTAGGTATGGAGTTTCATGTGGATGAGATGGTGCAAAGATGGAGCAACTTCTTCCCCCAGGTCCAGTAAAGGAAACCCCAATACCAGACAATGTCAGCCTGGTCACTGGAAACCCAGTCCAGCACTGCAGGAAGAAGGTCAATACCCCTCTTCCCCTGACCACCATATGAGCCACTATTCTCTCTCCGGTAAATCACACTTACTCTATCTCGGATAGTGGTCCCACTTCCCACCAAAGCTCATGCTTTGCAATTCTGACGATCACGACATTTTGTTTACTCACTGTCACCCACTGTAACCACTTCTAAACCCACGTGCACACCTTGCCACCCACTCACACATTCAGGAAGTCTTTCCATCTGCGCCAGCAATCAAATCTGTGCCACCTATGTTAATCTCTCTAATACCTGCCTTTTGCTTCTTTCAAAAGGAATCTAGCCCACAATAATGTAGACAGATTGAGAATGGATGTTGGCAAATGCTCTTTTGCAACTCCTGGGAGGTTGTATGCATTCTAATTACTGGGTTAACACATTGGCTTCTGCTGGTGCTTGGGGTGGCATGGTGGCTCAGTGGTTAGCACTGCTGTCTCACAGTGCCAGGGACCCGGGTTTGATTCCCGCCTTGGGTAACCATCTGTGTGAAGTTTGCACATTCTCCCATGTCTGCGTGGGTTTCCTCCGGGTGCTCCGGTTTCATCCCACAGTCCAAAGATGTGCAGGTCAGGTGAATTGGCCATGCTAAATTGCCCATAGTGTTAGGTGTCTGAGTCAGGAGTAAATGTGTGGGATTGGGTCTGAGTGGGTTGCTCTTTGGAGGTCAGTGTGGACTTGTTGGGCTGACAGGCCTGTTTCTATACTTTATGGAAACTAATCTAATCTAATTTAATCTAATCTAATCAAAACCAATGTTGCTTACTGACCTCACCAGTTCTGTGCAGCAGAAAAGATAATTGGGGGAATGTTGGTGGTGTTCTGCCTGATACTCAGCTCCTCATTGTATAGAGGAGAGCATCTTGACAATGACTACTCTGAGCGGCTGACTGACTGCATCCAAGTCACTCAACTGCAATTGGATTATGCCCTTGAGTTAACGTGATGAGACCCTCTCACTGAAGGATTTCTCCGTTGACTTGAATGAGAACTGCTGACAACCATGACAAATGTTGTTGCTTTGTCTCTGGGCTAAATGGCATGGCCATACAGTAATACTGTGATCTGGGAACCTCCAGCTGAGGACCATGCCACATAAAGGCAAGACAAAGCAGTTATGCTGTGAGCATCTAGGTAAGCTAAACATGAGCACTAAGGGAGCAAGCAAACACCCCAGTGATGCAGCCTGGAACAATCCACGAGCTTGAGCACAAAGAGTCCTTGCTGCTGCAAGTCAATCATAGTTGTTTTTGCTCCCCAAGTGCAACATGAAAGTGCAGACACATTCTGTAAGTAGATTGGAAATGTACCATGAGAGTTATTAGAGGCTGGCATATGTCTGATAGCAATGTCTGTGAGTATGGGATACATGTAGCCAGTGCCCATGGAAGGAGCCCTGAGATGTTGCTGTGTTGTGTCGAATGTGGTGGTCCTTTGGAGCAAATGGTGGATTGGAGTTTCTTTGAGTTGCATGTCGTGAATTGTTGATTTTTGCTTCTGATGGATGGTAGAACATAAAGCAGAGGCAAGGTGTGTAGTTAATGAAATTGTTAACAAGCAATAATCCTTCTTAATAGGCACTTCTCCTCTACCTAGCAGCAATTATTTCTCAACACCTGGAAGTTAGTTAAGTAATACAATGAGTCGCTCCGTTATGGAAGAAGGCCTCACTGAGTTCTCTGATGATTCTACTTGATTTCTCTTAACAGCCTGTGTCATTTAGGGCATTACAAGATTCAGCCCTTGATCTTCAAATGTATGATAAATTAAAGTGTTTTCCCTATTTTGATTGAATTCAACAAACTCAAATGTCCAGGTACTTAACTTCAAATCTTTTCAAATCAAAAGGGATTCAGGGAATTCTCCTAAAGTTATAGGTTAAATGTAAAAAGGTTCATATGATTTGTGTGTACAAACATACAAATTTGAAACAGGAGTAGACAGTTTGGCTTCTTGAATCTGCTCCACCATATCCTTAGACTCCTTTCAATTGAGAGTCTGTGTTTCTTTGCCTTAAAAAAAATTCAGTCACATGCCTCACTGTTGTCTGAGGAAGTGAATTCCACAAACTTACAACTATCTGAGAAAAAAAAAATTCTCCTCATATCCATCTTAATTAAACTCTTATTTTTAAACAGTGTCCCTAGTTTGACTCTCCCCCACAAAGGAAAATATCCTTTCAACATCCACCCTCTGGACCTTATAATATTAAAAGTGTTTGCCTCTCATTCTTCTAAAATGCAATGGATACAGAGCCAACCTGTCCTCATAAGGCAATGCCCTCATCTGAGGAATGAGTTGAGTGATCCATCTTTAAACTGTTGCTGACTAATTATATCCTTTCTCAAATAAGGAAACCAAAACTGTACACAATGTTCTGGATGTACAACAATAGGAAAACATCACTACTTTGATATTTAATTTTCTGGGCAATAAATGACACCAAATGATTTTCTATCCTAAGCACTTGCTGTAATCTTTTGTGATGCATGTACCAGGTCACAGATTGTTCTGTATCTCAGAGTTCTGCAAACTCTCTCCATTTAAATTATATCCCTTTCTATTCTTCCTGTCAAAGTGGACAAAATCACATTTTCCCACATTATTCTCCTTGTGCCAATTTGATTTTGCTCATTCACTTAATCTAGCTATATCCTTCACCAGATGTCCTCTTCACAATTTACTTTATTACCTATTATTATTCCATCAGCAAATTTGATGATCATACATTAGGTCCTTACACATTGAAATAAATTGTAAATAGTTGAGGCCCCAGCACTGATCCTTATGGCACGCAACTTATTATATTTTGTCAACTTGGAAATGACCCATTCCCTAGTTAGTGTAATTGTTTTAATTTCCTTCTTACCTTTCACTTCTTGATTCGCTGTTAGTTCTGATGTTATTTGTATCCTCTACACTGAAGACAGATGCAAAATACTTGTTTAATTCATTGGGTTATCCTCATTTTCCATCATTAATTCCTCAAACTCTCTCTCCAGAGGTCCAATGCTTTCCTTAATTGTTCCTTTCCTTTGTTAATGCTTGAAAAAGGCTTACTATCTATTTTTACATTTCTAGCCAGCTTTCCCTCATACTTAATCTTCTACTTCCTCTTTGTTTCTTTAATCTTTTTAATCTTCTGAGCTGCTGCTCATATTTATAAGATTGTATTCCTTTTCATTCAATTTGATACCATCTTTAATTTCCCTTCAAGCCTTTCTTTCTCACTGAAATGTATATCTGTATTGACCTATCCCTTAAAGGAATTACAATAAGTGGAGCGCAGGCAAACAATCCTAAAAGAATAAAGCTCATGAAACAGCATTGGAAATAAAATGAGTTGCCCGTGTTTGAAATATGCCTGCAGCCTTTTTTTCTAATTGCATACAAAGCAACCGTGCAGCAAATATTGGCTAAAATTAGTCACGGATGTCCAAAGGTATTTTTGAGTAGGTTGCTAGCACCAATAGGACTAAAAGAACATCTAATTTAGTGGAAACTTGTCTATTTGATAATCTTATACACCATCATATTGACCGTATTAAATTTCACAGGGTCATCCTCTTGGTTGCTATTTGAGTTGGCTTGTTTTCATGGTACAATATTCAATTTGTGTCAGTCAAGTCTGTCTTTGCAGTTTAGCATATGCTCATATTTTTTATGTCTTACTCTTCTCATCTTCTTTGATTCTGACTTGACTTTTTGATTGTTTTGTGTGTCAGCATTACTATTGTTGGAACCTTATTTCCATCATCTCGTACTATATGTTCCAAACTTGTGAATATTCTGGTTTCCTATTCCTTCTAGATGTTTGAGAACCATCTGTTGTTAGCACAGAGATTGGCATCTTAATAATCAGGCTACAAGCAATCTATGGTCCTGTATGTCCAAATTAGATTTGGGAATATATTTCTGGTTATGATGATATAGCTGCCATCAACTCTGGAGTTATAAAATCTTCATCAGCGTTGGTATAATAAGATCTTCATTTATCTGGTTTTTTTTGCAATAATAATTATAGATTTCCATAAATCCAATATTTCTGAAATCTTATTGCATTACTTTCATTCAAAGATATTCCTGCTAAAGAACAGGAATGTTTATTGCATGAGCTAGGTATTATGGAGGAACTTGAGTACCAATGGAGGTTGGTCACATTGCCTGGAGTTTAGTTTTTTGGAATATTCAGAAAAATTGGTTTTATTTCAGTCATTGCCTTGAGCTGTATAAATTATCAGTTTGTATTGATCAGTAAGTTAACAGGCCTAAGTAGAAATCAATTTAAACTAGCCCTGCTTTGTCATTTTCTTTTCAATTTGTACATATTGTTTGCAAGGCCAGTAACCTGTGGTATGATTTAATTAAGGTGAATTGTCACTGGCCTGCAAAACTTCTAAGCATGAAGGATGTATATTGTGATGCATTGTCTCTGAATCATAACTTCTCACTGATGACTATTTTTATGCCCAGAATGTATCCTACTCTAATGGTCTATAGATAACAGAAAGGTATTATGCCATAGGAATAAATCTGAATAAATATTTGATGTGGTCTGTTGTCCTCTCCTGTAACATCAGTGGTTCTTCTTTCCTGATTTCTGGTTTTCCATTTTGCCTAACTCTACATCTTCAGATTATCTGTATAGTCTGTTTCCCTAATTGATCAGACTGTCAGCTTGCATGAAATCCAATCAGATACTTTGCATATTTCTGGACTCAGATTTCAATGTAACAAAGGCTGAGACTGTGCAATTGTAGTGATGGCAAAGCTGTCAGTGTTCACTATCATTACTGTACTGCAACTCAAATCAACACCTGAAATCCACACATGCTCAGTTAGCTACAGAAATCCAGAATTGGTGTCAGTCAGTGTATGCTTCTCAATAAGGAAGCCATCGTGATTTGCCAAATTCAAACTACAATGTACTAAGCAGTTAGTAGAATTCACACTGGCTGAGCAGAGAAGGCTATTGACCTACTTTGGCAATGCACAGCTGTTTACAGGGACCCACAGCAGCTGCCTTCCATAGCTGCCTTCATCCAGACTTCCTCGGTCAGGCAGAAGCCTGTCTTCTTGCCACCTCATGCTTTTCTCATACAACCTCTTCCTATCTTCTTGTTGAGTTTGATTCATCCATTGTAGCATGTAGCCTTTCCTATTTGTTTTATGAAGGATGTCTGAACATTGTCAGTAATGACTGACTATGGGCTTATTGGAAGAATTAGTGGATTGATTATCAGGCTGCTAGACTGCATCGTGAACCCTCTTTTTCTGGCTGATAAGTCTTGGAATCAGACCTGAGTGCGGAGCTTCTAGCTGAGAATAGAACACTATCTGCTAAGTCATGAGACAGTCACCTCATGGTTTATTCATCCGTATTCTTCAGGAAAACTGAGGTTGAATTCAAAAATTTTATTAGGCTCAAATAAAATCTCCTTTTGGTTTTAGTTTCCTTGTAGAGCAGTTTAAAATTCCTTGCATTGTTTGGAGTCCTTTCCAGTCAATTTGTTTCCAAATTATCTTGTTTTACATAAAAGAATGGAAACATGTTGATTCTTTGTGGCTATGTGATCAATTTGATGCCAGGACAGAGAGGATCAAATGACTTGAGGCTGCTGTTAACAATTGAACAAACTCTCAGCCTCATTGACTATAATTGGAGGGTCTTATCACTCCAGCCAACCCCAACGCCAATTGTATTATGAATACAGAAAATTAAGGCAGCTGGATGGCTCACTCCTCACCCTGACAGACTGAGCAACCTGGCCCACAGCCATCACCCACTCTGGGCTCGCTCATTGAGTGGTAAGTTCTCCCTCAGTGGGAGAAACACCATCTGAAATAGTTAATCTCCAATCCTGGTAGTACCAGACCTCTGTGGTAAGCATTGCTGCGACTGCAAATAATCCCGTCATGTAGACACCATGAATCCCCGGACATAAGTAAGAAAAGGACAATGTGGGGGCACCATTTGGGGATTTTAGGGAAAGAGATGAGGGGTTTGGAGAAGTGAGAGTAGGGTTTTGGTATTTTCTGGGAGAGTGTTCTTCATGTGTAAAGGACGCCCTGTGAAAAAGTCACTCCTCGTTCCTGCAATTTAAAAAAAAATCCTCCAAGTATACATTATCTTCTTGGTTGCTTGTTCACACTGACAGTGTCATGACCTTCGCAGTATAATATATGGCATGATGGCACAATGGCTACCTCTGCTCTTGCACAGTGTCAGGGACCCAGATTCAATACCAGCCTTGGGAGTTTGCACATTCTCCCTGTGTCTGTGTGGATTTCTTCTGGGTGCTCTGGTTTCCTCCCACAGTCCAGACATGTGGAGCCTAGGTAGGATTGACAGTGCTAAATCACCTCATGATGTGCAGGCTCAGTGAATTAGCGATGGTGGATAAGGGGGTGGTTTGGGTGGGATGCTCTTCGTCGGGTACGTGCAGATTTGTTGGGCTGAAATACCTCTTGCTGCACTGTGAGGATTTTATATTGGGCTTAGCTAAGCTTTTAACAAGCTCAATTAGCCCTTAATTATTTACTGATGTGTGGTAGGCAGATTGCCAAATTTTGGAACACATTTGCCATCTTTACTATGGGATTGATCTTGAGAGTGGATGGGAAAGCTATGGGTTGGGCTCACTCCCTACTGTACATGCCCTCTTCACCAAAATTAACCTGTCAGGGCATCTAATATTCAACTCATTATTACTGACCAGACAAGAACATAAGAAATAGGAATAAGGGAGGGCCATGTGGCCCCTCGAGCAGATCTGCCAATCCATAAGATCACACCTTCATTTATCTGCCTGCTCAACATAACCCTTAATTCCTTTACTGTTCAAAAATTTGTCTATTTGCCTTAAAAACATTCCATGAGGTAGAATCATCTGCTTTATTGGGGAGGGAATTCCACAGATTCACAATTGTTTGAGTGAAGAAATTCCTTCTCAACTCAGTCCTAAATCTGCTCCACCTTATTTTGAGGCTATGCCCGTAGTTCTAGTTTCACCCACTAGTGGAAGAAATTTCTCTGCTTCTATCTTACATATTCCTTCATCATTTTATATATTTCCATAAGATCCCCTCTCATTCTTCTAAATTCCAATGAATATAATCCCAGTCTACTCAATATCTCCTCATAAGCTGAAACTCTCAACTCTGGAATCAACCCAGTGAACCTCCTCTTCATCCTCTCCAGTGCCAGTCCATCCTTTCTCAAGTAAGGAGACCAAAACTGTACATAGTACTCCAGGTATGGCCTCATCAGCACCCTACATAGCTATTGCATAACCACTATGTTTTTAAAACTTCATCCTTCCAGAAATGAACGACAATAATCCAGTTGCTTTCTTAATTACCTGCTGCATCTGCAAACCAACTTTTTATGATACATAGCCAAGGACACAAAGATCCCTCTGCACAGAACATGCTGCAATTTTTCATCATTTAAATTAGAGTCCATTTATTCCTACCAAAATGGATGACCTCAGATTTACCAACATTGTACTCCATCTGCCAGACCTTTGCCCACTCATTTAACCTATCTATATCTCTCTGCAGACTTTCAGTGTCCTCTGCATACTTTGCTCTACCGCTCATCTTGGTGTCATCTGCAAACTTTGACACAATATATGTGGTCCCCAACTCTAAATCATCAATGTAAATTGTAAACAATTGCAGTACCAACACTGATCCTTGAGACACACCACTAGCCACTGATCACCGACAAGAAAACACCCATTTATCTCCACTCTTTTCTTTCTTTGGTTAACCAATTCTTGATCCATGCTAATACATTACCCATAACACCATGTATTTTATATTATGCAGTGGCCTTTTGTGTGGTACCTTGTTCGAATGCCTTCTGGAAATCCAGATACACCACATCCATCGGTTCCCCATTGTCTACTGCACTTGTAATATCTTCAAAGAATTCCAGTAAATTAGTTAAACATGACCTGTCTGTCATGAACCTATGCTGTGTTTGCCTGATGGGACAATTTCTATCCAGATGGTTTGCTTTTTCTTCCTTTATCATAGATTCAAGTATTTTCCCCACTACAGAAGTTAAACTAATAAGCCTATAGTTGACCACCTTTCATTTACTTACTTTTTTTAAACAGTTGCATCACATTGTTTGTTTTCTAATCTGCCTGAACTGCCCCAGAGTCCAGCGAAGTTTGGTAAATTACACGAACACATTTGTTATTTCCTCCACCATCTCTTTTAGTACTCTGAGATGCATTCTATTATGGGCAGGAGACTTGTCTACCTTTAGCTCCATTAACTACAGCTAATTACACAAACAATAGAAAAACCTGGAAGTGAATTGGTGTAATTAATGCTGATATAGCATGCCATAGCAATTGAAGGAATGAAGTAGCAGTTTATATTCTGTTTATCATCTTTTGGGAGCTGTTAAATTACATAGAAGTACTACTTTAAAAGAAATTTCTACAAATAGTTGAAAACACAGCTTATCAATTTATGACAGAATTATAAATTGTTGGAAAAATGCAAAATATGCTTGAGGGAAAATAAGAACTGAAATGTGAAAATAACGGGAAATGCATCTTCAGAATCTGTTAAACTGTTAGTTTGAGAGTTCAGATGTGAGTCCAATGGTTCATGCTGAGTTATTATGAGCTAATAGCAAGTATCTAATCATGACAAAGGACATTCAATGCAGCAATTACTGGACAGCACAGCTAACACTGTCAGCCCTCACTTTGACAGCAGTGCAACTTTATTAATGAGATTGACTGACATGAGAGGAGTCAAGAACCACTTCAGGAGATGGCTTGCTATGGTCTCTTTATAGGTAGCACTGCAACTATTCAAAAAAACTAAATGGGTTAGCACTGGTAGAATTTGAGATTAATAGTTGTCATTTCTAATTCCACCATTAAATTTAATGGAAATGCAATCATGGGCACTTAGTTGCTCTCAGTTGCCACTGATTCTCTGAATTGTATACAGAAGATACAATACATGAACTCAGAGCACTTTGCTTTCAGTATGCTAGGTGTCCAGACAATAAAGAGTCCCCATCACCTTATTTGAGTTTCCAGTGAAGAAACTGAGCAGTTTGATTATGAGCTTAGCCAGAGTTTGGCAAAATGCAACAGTTAGAGAAACTGAAGCATGGACTAGGATAATCCAAGAATCAAACCAACCCTTATTATGGAATCTCCCAATATATTACTGTCAAGCCTTTTGTTATAACTTCTCAGTATATTACTGAAAAGTTGCTTGTTGTTTCTCCACACAGAACTGTTTTGCTTGTTAAGGTACTGACGTCCAGTGTCATCTGGAGCCAAATGTCATTGGTCCCAAATTGTGCTGGAAAATACATTAACAGTACTTTGAAGTACTCTAAAGGCAGTATTGAGTTATCAAATCCAATATCAGTTTCATCCAATTGTCCAAGATTAGATTTGCATCCACGGAATCTTCTTACACCAAAGGCACACAGAAAATTCACTTCAAAAATGAATTACATGGAGATACAAATAGGGTGAGAAAATAACAAATGTAAGGAATTTGCGTGTAAAGAACTTCAGGTCCGTTGCCTTTACAAATGAAGATCTTGTTTCAAACCACTGTGTTCATTGACGGTAGCTGGTTAAATTGTAATAAAAGTTTACAAAAAAAAAGAAAATCTCCAGATTAAATGCATTTTCTATGTGAAGGAATGGTGACAAGGTGGGTATATGTCTGCAAAACTGCTGACAGATTGCATTAAAAAATGGCAATGATTGTCATTGGAGTGACAGCCATGCATAAATCATATTCAGCAAGACTGGATGATCTGTAGACCTCATGCATCATGTCTGTAAGCAATCATGTTAGCCAAAATTATGTTATGATTTAGAAAGGAAATTTTTCCAGCAATCCAATAGTGTAAAGCTCTATTATGGAAATAGTAGTATTTCTCGAGATGTTAAGAAAATTTCTCTGAAGGTTATAGATTCAGCAGAGGGCATTAAAAACTTCAGAAAGAAGATTCAAGAAAAGTTGCTGCAGAGGTTGCTTGATTTGTCGTTAGCCTCACAAAAGTAATTAGATGTGTCAAACTTCTGTTTGTTTTCAGGGGTGTAACAGGACAACCTGCTTGCTGGCCATGGAACAAATGATTTTTGTTACTGATTGGTCACAATGAAAACACACACTGGGCAGAACTTTTAGGACCTGGGATGGCAGGAAGGCCGACTTGTCATTTCCAGGCCATTGTATAGGAGAGAAGTCTGGGGGCCAGAAAGGATAAAGTGAGGACTGCAGATGCTGGAGACCAGAGTTGAAAAGTGTGGTGCTGGAAAAGCGCAACAGGCCAGGCAGCATCCGAGGAGCAGGAGAATCGATGTTTCGGGCATAAGCCCTTCTTCAGGAATGAGGCTGGTGTGCCAAGCTGGCTGAGATAAAAGGTAGGGGGGGGAATTTGGGGTAGGGGTGCTGGGAATACGATAGGTGGAAGGAGGTGAGGATGAGGGTGATAGGCCGGAGAGGGGGTGGGGCGGAGCGGTCAGGAAGAAGATTGCAGGTCAAGAGGGCGGTGCTGAATCCAGGGGTTGGGACTGAGATAAGGTGGAGGGAGGGGAAATGAGGAAGCTGGTGAAATCTACATTCATCCCGTGTGGTTGGAGGGTTCCTAGGTGAAAGATGAGGTGCTCTTCCTCCAGGCTTCGTGTGGCCAGGGTCTGGCGATGGACGAGACCAAGGAACTGCATGTTCTTGGCGGAGTGGGTGGGGGAGTTAAAGTGTTCAGCCACGGGGTGGTTGGGTTGTTTGGTGCGGGTGTCCCAGAGGTGTTCCCTGAAACGTTCTGCAAGTAGGCGGCCTGTAGAGGAGACCACATCGGGTGCAGCGGATGCAATAGATGATGTGTGCGGAGGTGCAGGTGAGGTTGTGGCAGATATGGAAGTGTCCCTTGGGGCCTTGGAGGGAAGTAAGGGGGGAGGTGTGGGTGCAAGTTTTGCACTTCTTGCGGTTGCAGGAGAAGGTGCCAGGAGTGGAGGTTGGGTTGGTGGGGGGTGTGGACCTGACGAGGGAGTCGCGGAGCCTCATGTCCGCCCAAGCAGAGCAGAAAATTAACTGCAATAAGAATTTATTTACATCTGAGGTTGGAAGGCTGAATGAGATTTTCTAATGTACCTGCAGTTTTATAACATGACAGATAGGAGAACAGATCCATTTCCTGAAGCAGTAATGAATGGCTGACTGTGGGGTGGGGTGATCAAGTGCGAGGGATGTGCATTGGTGGTCAGGTGACATTCATATTAGGTGGGCTTGCATACCTTTCTGTTTACCTGGGTGTGGATATGACCACCGAACATCCTTTACAGGGGCTCCACCTCCACTATGGAGGCCTGAATTTACTCTCTGAAGATATTAAAAGAGCACCTGCATATTGAGGTCCAATCCCATGTATGTACCTTGTATTACAGTTCCTTGCTTCTCTGAACTTGGAAGGTGTCTGATTATCTCCTCCCAGATTCTGAGCCTGCCTGCAGTCTCTAAATGGAGAGTGACTTTGTATGACACCTTTGAATTTGGAATGCAGGTATCATGGTGAATTGTGAGAAAACTAATTTTAACTCAGACAGGGGCTAATGTACCTATTCTTTCAGCTCCCATACCCTAGTTAAGAACACAATTTCTCAGATGGTACTCCACTCAATTCTGAGGCACAGGAGATGTTAAAATTAGAGTGAGAGAGCAAATATGTGCTCCATCACACTAAAATGTAACAGAGATCACAGAAAACTCTTTATTATTTTTAATCATTATACTTCTGTATTAAGTGAAGCAGTGTATGTAGTTTTGATCAGCACACAGTGGAGACATTGAATTTGACACAGTGTACCAGAAAGCACTCTTCACTATGGATACTTCAGATCTGGGAACAAATGATAAAGCGGAAGAGAAGCTATAAATGTATGGGAAGTTAAGATGTCAAAGGTGAAGGTAACCAATCCAATGAGGGTAGTCCAGACATTGAATTGTTCTGTCAGCATAGAGTGACAGTAAAATAACCCACCATTCATCATTTGTTTTGAGGAGGCCATGGTCTCAGATCTTCTGTACTCTTAGATTCAGGTGGTATTGTTCATGAATTCTCTGCTTTCTGTTTTGGTGAGAATTGTTTCAGAAAGTTAATAAAACATAAAGTTGTCTTTTTTTTTCAAGGAACCAACCAAGAACATGCAATAACAACAACAGCTACAGGTTCATCAAGAAATTCATCCTTGTGTTGAAGGCTGGATCATCACAAGAAAGGAGGAAGCAGACTATATGTCAGTTCAATCACAAATTCAAGCAAATGCAGCTTTGAGGAATTGTATAGCCATCAAAGTGTCTGCTACATCTGTGATGTCTCAGATTGCGGACTTACAAAAAGGTCCTCAAACATGCTTCCACATCCATGGATACTGAAGCTTCAGAGAAGGTGGAAGATGTCCCACCTGCAATAGCACAATTGCATGCAACACATGTTCACAATCATGGACAGGGAATATTAAAATGTACATGAGATAAAGAAAAACTTCAAAGCTTAGAAACGTCAATTGATGCAATCAGCTAATAAAAGGCCATCCTGGGACTCATAGTGCCCTGCATTACCATCCATGATCACTTGATTCCTCAATGCGACCTACAACTTACAAATAGCTGTGACCTCACTTGGAGTGATTTATTTAACCAAAAGTGTGGATTCAGCTTCAGAGTGATGGGAGGCCTTGCAAGGGGCAGTTGTATCAATCATGCACTATCAGAGCACAGTCTGAAGTCATTTGCAATCTCCTCATACATGTCAGTTCCTGCCATTTCCAACTGTGTGGGGTACAAATGTTTGTCACAGGCAATCTTGACCATGTCATTAAAAACAAAGCAAAATGCTATGAATACTGGAAATCTAAAATTAAAAAAAAAAGATGTTGGAGAAACTCAGCAAGTTTGGCAGCCTTTATGGAGAGTTAATCCTTTGAGTCCAGTGAGCCTTCATCAGAGCACATCTCAGTGAATGTCAGGTGCAGCATTCTGTTCACTTTTGGTGTTGGTGAATAAAGATGAATATTTGGAATGGTGTGAAGGTTTCCCTATATGTGATAGTCCCGTACTGTGGTGAGTGCTCCCACCTACTGTGGGTGAAAGAATTGGCTAGCATCAGATGTGAGGGACATCATAAGGGCCTGGTATCTAATTTATAAGCTGAGTTCAAGACTATAGTGTGAGAAAATCTGCTGAGAGAAACTCTCCATGAAACTCAACAAAACTGATAGTCAGCTGAGTAATGGTCAGATTCAGACCAGTATGTTTAAGTCAGAATAATAAACTATGTGCAGCAATTGTTAATCTGCATAAATGGAAGCTGGAGTGTGCCTCATGTGTGCTCTGGTCATGCATGACAATGTTTTCATTCAACAGCTAACAGGTCAAACTATAATGATTTGAGCAATGCCTTCACAGAGCTTAAACCTGTACTTACAAAGGAGCTGGAACAGTCTAACTTTCTTATTTAAAAGCCCAGACATTAGGAGTCACACAACGCAATCAAACCATAATTGATAAAGAAAGGATTATCAATGATTTCCCTTGTACAGAGTTAGCCAGTATTCTCACACAACCCATACAACAGAGAGATACAATGACAAATATTCACATCTCCAGCTTCAATGTGAACAATTGGTTCAGGACAGCTTCTTTCTACAGTTGAGTGATCATAGAATATTAGAATCTCTACAGTATGGAAGCAGGCCACTGGGCCCATCGAGTCAGCACTGAATCTTCCGAAGTGCATCCGACCTAGACCCAACACCTTCAACCCACTTTCGTAACCCTGCATTTCCCATGGCCAATCCACTTAACCTACACATCTCTCTGAATACTGTGGATCATGTAACATGGCCAACCCACCCAACCTGCACATCAACAGACCATGGGAGGAAACCAACGCACCACATAGGCATGGGGAGAACTTTTGGTCTTATGTTGCAAAAGAATCTTAAGAGAGAGAGAATGAAAGTCTTTGTTTAAGTTTACAGATGGCTACCGCAAGATACAAGCCTTTGTTAATGATGGTGATCACACGTAGAATAAGGGTGATCTTTTGAAAAATGACTTAGAAATAAACTGGGAATTAACCTAACTTGGCACGCAGCCCGCAGTGCTATGGAGAAATATCTTTAGATGTTGCCCCAGAAATCCATTTCATTATCAATAATGACACACTTCTATCATTATCAATAATGCCTGCAGATAAGCTGCCATTCCACTGCACCCATGTATTCACCTCCCCAGGCAATGATAAGGAAACAGATACATCCTCTCGATCTTCCAAGAGAGCTGTGTGCACTGTTGGAGTTGATGTCTTATGCAAAAGAAACTTGTTGGGAGAGATGAAATGTGAAAGTAAGGAGTTAAATATTTATGGTTAAAAGAGGCACTGTGAAATAATTTGAATGAGAAGTAGATAAAGTTTTCATCTACTTTTATTCTGAGAATAGCTACTGAAGATGTGCAAAAGGAGCAATGTGTGTCATATCATATGAAATTAAAGTTTTTAGACTTCCAGAATATGTTCCCTCTGCTGACGTGCTGTAAATAGTTATGTTCAACCTTCTTAATGTTCATTCAGATGTCTATTTTTTTCAAAAAAATCTTTCATGGGATATAGGTGTCACTGGTCAGGCCAGCATTTATTGTCCATCCCCAACTGCCCAAAGGGCAGTTAAGTTTCAAAAGCATTTCTGTGTATCTGGAGTCACATGTAGACCAGACCAGGTAAGGATGGCAGTTTCCGTCCCTAAAGGACATTAGTGAACCAGATGGGTTTTTCTGACAATCTCAGTGGTTTCAAAGTTATCGTCAAACTTATTATTCTAAATATTTATTGAATTCAATTTCCACCATCTGTCTCAGCATGGTTTGAAACTGGATCCCTAGAATATTATCTGGGTCTCTGGATTAATAGTCTTGAGATAATCTCATGAAGCCATCATCTGCCCCAAATGTTATTTTATTTGGAAATGTAGGTCCCTATTTACTTCAAAATCATCTGCACCCAAAGTGGTGAGCATGAGGGCTCTTAAATTAGCCAGGTGTTGGCATTCCTAAACTCAGCCGCTTTCCAACTTATACCAACACTAAGCCCTGGGTATGAGGGCCATGGTTGAAATTGGTTCGGGCTGCAATTAGTTAGGCACCATGCCTTAAAATGAACTTTGGAAATGAATATCAGTTTTCAATGGCAGAGATAGTTTGAGGTG
This sequence comes from Chiloscyllium plagiosum, assembly GCF_037043375.1. Taxonomy (NCBI): domain Eukaryota; kingdom Metazoa; phylum Chordata; class Chondrichthyes; order Orectolobiformes; family Hemiscylliidae; genus Chiloscyllium; species Chiloscyllium plagiosum. The sequence continues at coordinate 40,967,421 of NW_028270155.1, forward strand.
GAAATTGGTGTGCAATTCTGTCTTCAGACTGTACCCTGACTTCTCATTCAGCTAAATTGTTATCCTCCAGTGGTTCATTTAAAGATTTCTGCTTTCGTCACATTTACCCAGAGGAAAGCTAATCACGGAATGCACAGCTTCCTTCTCAGGTATTTACAGGCAGTTGCCTGTAGATGTCTATGTGTGTCCATAATGTACTCCAGTCAAAGTAGCATACATGGATGAAATGAGCATATGTATATACCATTGAACCTTCCAGCCCTTGAAAAATGAGAGATGCATGATCCAGTTTCTAGGTCTTTGCTTCTGATCCACATTGAGAAACATTGGAATATATATTTTTAAAAATTGCTGTTGACATGATACGTGTTCAATTTCCTTATCTCATGGTTTCCCAATAAATGACCTCAGCCAAAATCAGTGAAACTTCCTCTTGCTGTTTTGATGCTGCCCTGACCCTGAAGCATCATTGGGACTTGTTCTTCTCCTCTGTTCACTTTATTCAACTTGAGATTTTACATTTTTCAGGTCGTGACAAGTGCAATTATTCATTTGAAATTCTGCCATTATTCAAAGTACATATGTTGCATTATAAAGTACAAATAATTAAAGAAAATACAATTCATTTATAAATTTATGCATGAAAACAAAGCAGCCGAGAAGCAGTAGTCTGTACCGGTAATAGTACCAACAATTAATTGGTGATTGGTGGGAGATTTTGCTATAGAACCTTTGATAACTAATTATTTCAGATGTGATAGAAAAAATTCATATTACTCTTAGTAGTTTAAATAGGCCTATAATTGTATGTGAATATTTAAAGCCTTATTAAACATAACAATATCGACAGAGTGGAAAAGAAGTTATCCTCAGGACCCTAAAGAATTAGACTCCAGTTTCATATGATCTGACATCACTATGGCATTAAGCACATGCAATGTGATTCTTAGGGTAAAGGTATTGTTAAACCATTTCTTCTCACAATTTGAAGAAGAACAGGGGAGTTCCCCCTTGTGTCGACCAATGTTCATTGCACATTAAAAAAAAATTCACTAGATGTAGGCTTTTCTGGCAAGAACGAACATTTCTTGCCCATCCCCAGCTGCTCTCGAGAAGATAGTGATGGACTGCCTTCTTCAAATGTTACAATCTGTTTGGTGTAAGTACATCAAAAATTCTGGCAGGAAGGAAGTTTCAGCATTTTGACCCAGTGATGATGAAGAAATATTTCCAAGTCTGGATGTAAGTGGCTTTGATGGAAACTTACAAGTGGTGGTTTTCATGTGTATGTGCTTCCCTTGTCCTTCGTGATGGTCATGGGTTTGGAAGGTGCTGTCTAAGGGCCTTGGTGAGTTGATGCAGTGCATTTTGTCAATGGATGCCACTGTGTACCAGTAATGGAGACAATGACAGCCTGAGGATGTGCTAATTGTCTGCTAGTCTAGAGAGCTGCTTTCTTGAGTATTCTTGAAGCAATGTTCAGCCAGGCAAGTAGGGAGTATTCCATCACAATCCTGAATTGTGCCTTATAGGTTCTGGGGAGCCAGAATGTGAGGTATTTGTTGCAGGTCCCCTAGCTTCTGACCTGCTGTTGAAGCCATAGATTATGGCTAGTCCTGTTCTCTTCCTTGTCATTCCCTCTAGTATTGTAACAATTGGGGATTCAGTGAGGTAATGCTATTGAATCCTCACTCCTGATGAAGGGGTCCAGCGCCAAACATCAATTTTCCTGCTCCTCAGATGTTGTCTGACCTGCTGTGCTTTTGCAGCAAAACACTCTCAACACTAATGTTTTTGAATATCAAGCTGTGATGGTTAGCTTCTCTCTTCTTGGTGATGTTCATTGATTGACACCTCTGTGGCCTGAATGGTTCGTACCACATGTCAGTCCAAACCCAGATATTGTCCAGGACTTGCATTTGGACATAAACTCCTTTGATGTCTGAGGAGTCATGAATGGTGCTGAACATTTTGTCATCATCAGCAAAAATCCATATTCTTGACCATATTCTTGTTGGAGAAAAAGTCATTGAGGAAGTAGTTGAAGATGACTGGGTAGACACCATTACAGTGAAGAACGCCTGTCATGATCCCTTGGAGCTGAGGTGACTGACCTCCAACAATCAACCACCTTTTTTTGTATCAGGTATGACTCTAACCAGCAGAGAAATTTCCCCCTGATTCCCATTAATTCCAGCTTTACTGGGGCTCCTTAATGCCACACTCAGTCAAATACAGCCTAGATATCAAGGGCACTCACTCTTACCTCACCTCTGAAGTTCAGCTCTTTTGCTACGTTTTGAACCAAGGCTGTAATGTGTGCAGGAGCTGAGTGGCTCTAAAAATCACTAAACATAAAGAATCTGACTATGTCTCATTGTTGTTTATGTGAGCTCACTGTGTACAAATTAACTGCTGTGTTTCCTGTACAAGAAGAGTGATCATTTGTTCTGAAGCCCTGTGAATACAGTAATGATCTTGCAGAACTATACTTTTCTTTCTTTAGTTTGAAGTTTCATGTGACTATTTAAACAAAGCATAATATTCATAACAGAATTCAGCAAAATAAATAATAATTAATTCTCAGAACCATTTTTTTGCTCTTCAAATAAGCGCAACTGGGGGCAGCACGATGGCTCACAGCACCAGAGACCCGGGTTCAATTCCAACCTCGGGTGACTGTCTGTATGGAGTTTGTACATTCTCCCCATATCTGTGTGGGTTTTCTTTGGATGTTCTGGTTTTGTCCCACAGCCCAAAGATATGCAGTTTAGGTAGATGACCATGCTAAATTACCCATAGAGTCCAGGGATGTGCATGCTAGGTATATTAGCCAGGGGAATGCAGGGATAGGGTAGGGCGTAAGACTGGGTGGGATGCTCTTCGGACAGTTGGTGTGAACCTATTGGACAAATGGCCTATTTCCACACTGTAGGGATTCTATAATAAACTATAAACTAACAGTTGCATCTAAATTTCTCAGTGAGCAATTGTGCCAAATAATTTCCATGAAATATTTTGAAGAAGTAACTTTTGTCATTTCCATTGAAGGTATTGCTTTATATATTTACAAATGTGAAGGAAAGAAGAACTGAAGCAACTTTACGGTGAAATACTGATGTTCAAGTGAGTTTTGAAATTGTTGGTTAAAACAGGAAACTTGTAGTGCTGCTTTAAGAACTGAGTCTATCAATACCTAAAATTGATAAGGTCCCAGGTCTGGATAGGATTTATCCAAGGATGTTAGACCATAAGACATAAAGTATAGGAGCAGAATTAGGCAATTTGACCTATCGAATCTGGTCCACCATTCAATTATGGCTGATACGTTTCTTAACTCTATTCTTTTGCCTTGTCCCCTTAACCCTTAAACCCCCACTTATCAAGAACTATTTTTTACCTCTGATTTTACTATACCCTATGACTTGGCCTCCATAGCCTTTTGTGGCATTGAGATCCAGAGATTCTTCACCCTCTGGCTGAAGAAATTCCTCTTTATCTCATTTCTATAGGATTGTCCCTTTACTCTGAGGCTGTGCCCTCAGGTCATGGTCTCCTGACAGTGGATACACCTTCTCAAAATTGACTCTATCCAGGCCTCTGAAGGAGCATGCTGAAGGAAATTAGCGAGGAAATTGTACTGGCACAATCATAACCTTTCTGTCTTCCTTAGTCTCAGAGAAAGTGCCAGGGGACTAGACAGTTGCAGACATCAAGGGCTTGTTCTAAAAAGGTTGACGTGATAAACCTAATCATTACAGATAGGTCAGTAGTCAGGATGCTTTTTGATTCAATTATTCAGGATAGAATCAGTAGCCCGACGAAGAAAGGAGGGTTGTTTAGGAACAAGTTGGGACTGTTCTTTTTGTAGAGAAGAAGACTAAGTGAAGATCTGGGAGAAGTTTACAAAATCACAAGATGTGCAGCTGGAGTAAATAGGGAGAAATTGTTCCCAAGCATGAAAGAATGAAGAATGAGAGGGTACAGATTTAAAGTTTGCAAAAATAGGAAACAAGATGAGAAAAAAAATATAGTTCATGCAATGGTTGGTTTGTGACTGTAATGCATTGCCTTGAAGTGTGGAGTCAAATCAGGCACTGAAGAGGGTGTTGGATCATTATGTGAACAGAAAGAAATGTTCAAAGATATGGGGAGAAAGTAGGCAAAAGTTACTCATAGTAATAGTCATTGGAAAGTCAGTGCAGACATTATGGGCTGAAAGGAGTCCTCCTGTGCTGTGTTAATTCTATGATTCTGTTAATTCCTCTGCTTCTTTCTACCAGCCTGGTAGTAACATGATACAATTCCAACAGGGCAGGTAAGTAATTAAACAATGAACTGGTATCAATTAATTTGCAACTTACCATGGGAACAGCTGCACAGTTTTGAAAAAAGTGTCAGGGATCACAAGGTACAATTAACCTGTAGTCATCTGGAAGCACAGATTTTATGGTAAACACATGCTGAGTGGTTGCATACCTTAGCAGAGGGTTCAAGTCAGATTCTTGCAAGTTGAGTACCATTTACAACTCAGTTTCTATGAGTTAAAACCAAACTGTATCTTTCAAAAGGGGAGCTGAATTCTGACAGCAGAAGGTGATGGAAGATGTTGCATGAAAAGGGGCTGATAGAAGGAAAACTTCCTGCTGGCACAATGTTGTAAAGAGCAGGCTCCCAGGACCAGAGGTCTTGGCATAAGTGATTGACAGGAGGAACAATATCCTCCATTCTCAGCTAAACAGGATGCCTTCCAGATAAACTTTCTGAAGGAATTGGGGAGTGACTATCCACTGTGATCAATGTCTTCACTATACTTCTGAGGACCTGAATTTGGTATCAGAAGAAATTCAATAAACTCATATGTTCTAAATTCAACAGGTCCATAATAACTCTTCTCAATTTTTATAGATGCACCATAGAAAGCATCCCATCCAGATGTATCACAGCTTAGTATGGCGATTACTCTGCCCAAGATTGAATTACAGAGGGTTATAAACATATCCCAGTCCATCATGAAAACTAACCTTCCTTCCATTGACTCTCACCTATGTTTCCTGCTGCCTCAGGAAAGCCACCAACATCATCAAAGACCCCTCCCATCCCAGTTATACTCTCTTCCACCCTCTTCCATTAGACAGAAGATACTAAAGTTTGAAAACATGTATCAACATATTCAAGAACAGCTTATTTTCTGCTGTTATCCAACTTTTGAATGGACCTCTCATATATTAAAGTTGATCTCTCTCTCCAATTTTCTCTGTAGCTCTAACACTGTATTCTGTGTTCTGTTCAAATACCCTGTTGTACTTGTTGTAAGGTATGATTTGCCTGGATAGCATGCAAAACATTACTTTTCACTGTATCTTGGCACATAATAAATCAATAATTCCTGAAGAAGGGCTTATGCCCGAAACGTCGATTCTCCTGTTCCCTGGATGCTGCCTGACCTGCTGCGCTTTTCCAGCAACACGTTTTCAGCACATAATAAATCAAATCAAATCATATGTTCAAATGTTGTATCCTTACACTGATCAATTCACAGAACTGCTCCTCTACAAGTCTGCCAGAAATCTCTACCAATCTCAACAACTCATCCCTCACATTTATTCATTCACCTCACTTCTGTACAGCACTGCAACAAACCTCACACCCACATAACCCAGTTCACACATATATTGAACAATGATAACCAAAGGCATCACACTCAGACATATCCAATTTCCATGCTGTAAACTGGCACAGCCACCCATAGTTAACTAGTAAGCAGTAAGCACGGATGCATGCATTTTCCACAGCAGAGGCAATGGTGCCTGCTAGGATAGTCAAAATTGAGGCTTTGTCCAGTGGAGGGGCTGAAATCTTTGAAGATCCCTGCAAGTTCACAGTTAATAGCACATTGCATGTGCTCTGCATCACTCTCTTCTGAAAGATACGAGCTGCACACAGTTTAAGGGTTCACCTTTTGCTTTCTTCTCCTTCCATTGACACAACTTTGCCCTTGTATCTATGCCGAGAACTACAATCTGGCCAGGCAGTGTTACAGCAGTGAGAAGCAGTGAAAAAATCGCCTGATGATGAAGAAACATTGACTTGTTGTCAATTCAGAAATGACACTGCATGTCATTAGAAGCTAACATAGAGGCAAGGAAGGTAAGATCTGAATATGAGGTGCTGTGTAGGAATATGCAGAAAAATAGGGCAGTGCAGGTGCTTCTCACTGATGTGTAAGATCACACATAAGTTCTTTAGAGTCTTATATTAGGACTTTAAACAGACAGTGTACAGGAAAAGGATAATGGGTGTGCACATTTAATGCTTGGTGCATTGAGAGATCTGCCAGAATTAGCTAGAGGAACATGGAAGCAGTTGGTATAGAATATCAAGTCCTTTCTAGCATGTAAATGGTGGCCATCTTACATTCTACACATGTAGAGCCAATCATGAGGCAGTGATGGCCGATCTGTTGGCTTCCTTTGCTGCATAAGTAGAAGTGACTCAAATTCTGAGTGTTCAAGTGAAATGTCTGATCGAAGTCATGTAACCTCGGTTTGCAGTCATGCAAACTGCTCAAATTTCTCCCATTATTGCTGTGGGAGCTATGCTATTGTAGTAGTCCACTAATCTGGCCTCCAACAGTTGACCATGATTGCTGTCTCTGCAGAGTGGCAGTGGCTGTATGGACCATAAATTCGCTGTTCTCTCTTTTACAAACGCAAGATGGTTTCACTACTCATACAATTTCAGTATTCATGTATTGTGAAAGCAAAGAAGTATGGCATGTTTATAAAATAAAACCTCTGATTTTGGACATCAGAATCTGAAACAATGTTTGTTGCAACTCCCTTAACAATACAACTGCAAGTTCTAAGTGAATTACAAAGATACATGTAACATTAAAATGCTTGAAATATCAGGAGTTTGCAAATAGTTAATGGAGGTGTGAGAATTTAAGATTCAGAGAGAAAAGCAAACAAGGCAAAGAATTTCAAAGGGACTCAATATAGTTGTCTTTTTTTGTTGGACCCTTGATTAATATTAATATGCCACCATTTTGAGCTTTGAACTGTACAAAGCTTTGAACAGGCCAAGAACAGCCAATGCACAGAATCCAGGAAGAAAATACTAAGACCTTCAGAGAGGGATTTTTGACTAAGAAAGGACAAAGAGAAAGGTTCAAAGGAACAAAGTCCTGTTCTGTTGAAGGAAAGTCAGGAAGTGTGTAAATGCTCAAACAACAGAATGAGTGAAGAATGTTGAATCTTCTCTTCTCCCAAAATTCTGCTAACCTGCTAATCCACCTGTACAATAAAACACTGATTATTCAATTACAGACACTTCTGTAGCTGCTGGATCTTACTTCAAGAGTTACCCTCTTGACTTCAGAAAGAAGGAACTCAATCAGTGAGACCCAAGAGTATACCAAGAGACTTTCTGGGACTTCCTCCTCATAAGTATTATTTTGTCTTATTTGTATTTGTTTATATCTTGGCATTTGTGATTTTATTTCGTGAAAAACTTCAGCTCTTTACCTCAAGGAAACTTTGAAATAGCTTGCAATATGCTGATCTTGCACTATTTAAAAGAAGCTTGTTCCTCATCCACTTTAATTTGAATTGTAGAAATTAAGAAGCTGGATAAACAAGCTACATTAATTCATAGTTCACTGAACAGACAGTGGACATGCCCCATGGTCCTTATAGTATTGATTTTAGCATTGTAGATTAATGGGACAGTTACTGTACAAAAGAAGGCCATCAGCCTATTGTGTCCATGTCAGTTCTTTGTGAGGGAAAAGGACTCCCCCTGTCCTTTTCTTCTAGCCCTGCAAAATAACTTTCATTCATGTTTTTACCTAACTCTATTCTTGAAAACCATGATTCAATCCATTGAGACAATGCACTCTAAATCTTAACTACTCCACTGCATAATGAAGTGTTTCTTCAGATCACCATTAGTCATTCACCTCATATTAGGATCCACTGATTCTTAACCTTTGCACAATCGGAAATATTTTCTCTCTAGTTGCTCTAAATCTTTCATGATTTGGTCCAAAAAATGAGCCATGGGATCAAAGGCAAGTTGGCACACTGGATCCAAAATTGCTTGCAAATAGGAGGCAATGGGTAATGGTGGAGGGTTGTTTTTGTGATTGAAAGATTGGGACCAGTGGTGTACCACTGGGATCAGTGCTGGGGTCCTTGGTGATTGTTGTGTACATTACTGACAAGGATGTGAATGCAGAAGATACAATTAGTAAGTTTTCAGATAACACAAAAATTGGTGGTATTGTAGGTAGTGTGAACAATGGTCTCAGGCTACATTCTGATGTTGATCAGCTGGTAAGTTGGGCAGAGCAATGGCAGATAGAATTTAATTCTAATAATTGTGGCATGATGTATTTTGGGTTTTAAGAAAGGAGGAATATACACAATGAAGGTAGATCCCAAGGAAGTACTGAGGAACAAATTGATTTTGGTGTACAAGTTCTGCTTGTACTTACCTTGTGCGAAGCATTCATTTCAAGGGGCAGTATCAATGGCATTGACCAGACTTGACTGAGCCCAGCACAGACTCAATTCGTCCCAGCGGGGACTTGTGGCAGAGGATTCTGGTAAGATAGCAGCAGAATAGTTGGAAGAGTGGTGATCATGGGAACCAGCATTGACATTGCCTGGCTGCTACATTGGCAGAGGCGATGTCAGTGAGTTAGGCCCAACAGCGAAAGATGGTTCCTGAGGATCAGTGACTTCAATGTTGGTTGGGTTTAGTGCTGCTGGTGGTGAAGTGGTGGTGGAATGGGCATCATGGTGACATCGGCAGAGAAGGTGGCATCTGCAGTTGGCGTCAGAATCGGAGATGTTGGGCTTTAGCTAGCAATGCAATAGGCCTGATTTGGTACTCCTGAATGGACTGGGATATGGAGCATTGGTGGGCCCAGAGCATGTTGTGGAGACTCCCACCAACCTGATGTTGTGCAGAGTACAAGAAGAGGGGAAGATGACTCCGATATTACTTATATTTATACTTATATCTTAACTTCTGTTTGATATCTTAATATCTTATAAAAGCCAAAATGACACCAGAGCATGGTGACATATTACACTTTTCACTGTATTTATTCGTGAAATATAAATGACAATACATCATTCAATTCAATTCAAGATCGTAGATCCAAGAAGGTGTCAGCACAGGTAGACAGGATGATGAAAAAGGCATGTAGGATGCTTTCCTTCATTAGATAGGGAGTAGAATACAGGTGCAAGGATGCCTTGTTACAACTTTATAAAACATTGTTGAGGTCACAGGTGGAATACAGGAGGTGTGCATTCTGGTCACCATACTATCGGAAGTACGTGATCTCATTGGAGATGGTACCGATGAAATTTACAAGGATATTAGCTGGGATTAAAAGTCTCAGTAGTGAGGAGAGTCTGAATAGGCTGGGGTTGTTTTACCTGGAACAGAGGAGACTGAGGGGGAAATCTGGTTGAGGTACACCAAATTATGAAAGGCATAGACAGGGTAGATCGTGAGAATGTTCCTGATGAAGGGCTTTTGCCCAAAACATCAATTCCCCTGCACCTCAGATGTTGCCTGACTGGCTGTACTTTTCCAGCACCACAAACCTGACTCTAATCTCCAGCATCTGCAGTCCTCATTTTCGCCCTGTGAGAATACTTTCCCCATGTCAGATGTGTCTAAGTCCAGAGGACATAGGTTTAAGGGGAACAGTTAGTGGTTTAGAAGAGATAGAGTCATGGAGATGTACAGCACGGAAACAGACCCTTCGGTCCAACCCGTCCATGCCGAACCAGATATCCCAACCCAATCTAGTCCCAGCTGCCAGCTCCTGGCCCATATCCCTCCAAACCTATTCATATACCCATCCAAATGCCTTTTAAATGTTGCAATTGTACTAGCCTCCACCACTTCCTCTGGCAGCTCATTCCATACACATACCACCCTCTGAGTGAAAACGTTTCCCCTTGGGTCTCTTTTATATCTTTCTCCTCTCACTCTAAACCTATGCCTTCTGGACTCCCTGACCCCAGGGAAGAGACTTTGTCGATTGATCCTATCCATGCCCCTCATAATTTTGTAAACCTCTATAAGGTCACCCCTCAGCCTCTGACACTCCAGGGAAAACAGCCCCAGTCTATTCAACTTCTCCCAGTAGCTCAAATCCTCCAACTCTGGCAATATCTTTGTAAACCTTTGCTGAACTCTTTCAAGTTTCACAATATCTTTCCGATAGGAAGGAGACCAAAATTGCATGCAATATTCTAACAATGGCCTAACCAATGTCCTGTACAGCTGCAACATGACCTCCCAACTCCTGTATTCGATACTCTGACCAACAAAGGAAAGCATACCAAATGCCTTCTTCACCATCCTACCTACCTACACCTCCACTTTCAAGGAGCTATGAACCTGCACTCCAAGGTCTCTTTGTTCAGTAACAGTTCCTCGGACCTTACCATTAAGTGTATCAGTCCTGCTAAGATTTGCTTTCCCAAAATGCAGCACCTTGCATTTATCGAAAGTAAACTCCATCTGCTGCTTCTCAGCCCATTGTCCCATCTGATCAAAATCCCATTTTAATCTGAGGTAACCCTCTTTGCTGTCCACTACACCTCCAATTTTGGTGTCATCTGCAAAATTACTAACTATACCTCTTATGCTCACATTCAAATCATTTATATAAATGACAAAAACTAGTGGACCCAGCACCGATCCTTGAGGTCACAGGTCTCCAGTCTGAAAAACAACCCTCCACCACCACCCTCTGTCTTCTACCTTTGAGCCATTTCTATCCAAATGGCTAGTTCTCCTTGTATTCCATGAGATGTAACCAAGCTAGCCAGTCTCCCATGGGGAACCTTATCGGTCGCCTACTGCAGTCCACGTAGATCACATCCACCACTCTGTCCTCATCAATCCTCTTTGTTACATCTTCAAAAAATTCAAACAAATTTGTGAGACATGATTTCCCATGCACAAAGCCATGTTGACTATCCCTAATCAGTCCTTGCCTTTCTAAATACATGTACATCCTGTTCCTCAGGATCACCTCCAACAGTTTGCCCACCACCAACGTCAGGCTCACTGGTCTATATGTCCCTGGCTTGTTCTTACCATCCTTCTTAAACCGTGGCACCACGTTAGCCAACATCCAGTCTTCCGGCACCTCACCTGTGACTATCGATGATACAAATATCTCAGCAAGAGGCCCAGCAATCACTTCTCTAGCTTCCCATAGAGTTCTTGGGTATACCTGATCAGGTCCTGGGGATTAATCTACCTTTAACCGTTTCAAGATATCCAACACTTCCTCCTCTGTAATATGGACATTTTGCAAGATGTCACCATCTATTTCCCTACAGTCTATATCTTCCATATCCTGTTCCACAATAAACAATGATGCAAAATACTTGCTTAGTATCTCCCCCATCTCCTGTGACTCCACACAAAGGCTGCTTTGCTGATCCTTGAGGGGCCCCATTCTCTCCTTAGTTACCCTTTTGACCTAAATGTATTTGTAAAAACCCTTTGGATTCTCCTTAACTCTATTTGCTATCTCATGTCCCCTTTTTACCCTGCTGATTTTCCTCTAAAGAGTACTCTGACTGCCTTTATACTCTCTGATGATTCATTTGCTCTATCTTGTCCATACTTGACATATGCTTCCTTCTTTTTCTTAACCCAAACCTCAATTTCTTTAGTCATCCAGCATTCCCTACACCTACCAGCCTTCCCTTTCACCCTGACAGGAATATACCGTCTCTGGACTCTCATTATCTCATTACTGAAAGCTTCCCATTTTCCTTCCAACCCTTTACCTGCGAACATCTGCCCCCAATCAGCTTTTACAAGTTCTTGCCTAATACTATCAAAATTAGTCTTTCTCCAAATTAGAACTTCAACTTTTAGATCTGGTCTATCCTTTTCCATCACTATTTAAAACTAATGGAATTATGGTCACTGGCCCCAAAGTGCCCATCCACTGACACCTCAGTCACCTGCCCTGCCTTATTTCCCAAGGGCAGGTCAAGCTTTGCACCTTCTCTAGTAGGTACATCCACTTATTGAATCAGAAACTTTTCTTGTACACACTTAACAAATTCATCTCCATTGAAACCTTTAAACCTATGGCAGTTCCAGTCTAAGTTTTGAAAGTTAAAATCCCCTACCATAACTACACTATTATTCTTACAGGTAACTGAGATCACCTTACAAATTTGTTTCTCAATTTCCCTCTGACTATTAGGGGATCTATAATACAATCCCAATAAGGTGATCATCCCTGTCTTATTTCTCAGTTCAACCCAAATAACTTCCCTGGATGTATTTCCGGGATTTTCCTCCCTCAGCACAGCTGTAATGCTATCCCTTATCAAAAACGTCACTCCCCCTCCTCTCTTGCCTCCCTTTCAATCCTTCCTGTAACATTTGTATCCTGGAACATTAAGCTGCCAGTTCTGCCCATCCCTGAGCCATGTTTCTGTAATTGCTATGATATCCCAGTCCCATGTTCCTAACCATGCCCTGAGTTCATCTACCTTCGCTGTTAGGCCTCTTGCATTGACATAATTGCAGTTTAATTTATCAGTCCTACCTTGTTCTCTGTTTTGTCCTACCAACCCTCACCTTACAAGTTTAAATCCTCCTGAGCAGCTCTAGCAAATCTCCCTGCCAGTATATTAATCTCCTTAAAATTTAGGTGCAATCAGTCCTTCTTGTGCAGCTCACTTTTACTCCAGAAGAGATTCCAATGATCCAAACATGTGAACCCTTCTCCCATCCACCAGCTCTTCAGCCATGCATTCATCTGCACTATCCTCCTATTTCTACCCTTACTGGCGCGCAGACCTGGGAGTAATCCAGATATTACTACTCTTGAGGATCTTCTTTTTAAGTTCCAGCCTAACTCTCTATATTCTCCCATCAGAATTTCATCCTTTTCTCTTCTTATGTCATTAGTTCCAATGTATGCAATGACCTCCTGCTGGTCCCTCTCCCCCTTGAGAACATTCTGCACCCTCTTGAGATATCCTTGATCCTGGCACAAGGGAGGCAACACACCTTTCTGATCTTTCGCTGCTGGCCACAGAAACGTCTGTCTGTGATTCGGACTAGAGAGTCCCCTGACACAATTAATCTCTTGGAACCTGACATACCCCTCATTGCGTTAGAGCCAGTCTTGATACCAGAAACTTGGCTGTACGTGCTACATTTACCTGAGAGTCCATCACCCCCTACATTTTCCACAACAGCACACTTGTTTGAAATGGGGATAGCCACAGAAGACTCCTGCACTACCTGCCTACCTCCCTTACCTTTACTGGAGTTAATCCATGTATGTGATTGTATCTGCAACTTTTCTCCCTTCCTATATGGGCAGCATGGTGGCACAGTGGTTAGCACTGCTGCTTCACAGCGCCGGAGACCCGGGTTCAATTCCCTCCTCAGGCGACTAACTGTGTGGAGTTTGCACGTTCTCCCCGTGTCTGCGTGGGTTTCCTCCGGGTGCTCCGGTTTCCTCCCACAGTCCAAAGATGTGCAGGTCAGGTGAATTGGCCATGCTAAATTGCCCGTAGTGTTAGGTAAGGGATAATGTATGGGTGGGTTTCGCTTTGGCGGGTGGGTGTGGACTTGTTGGGCCGAAGGACCTGTTTCCACACTGTAATGTAATCTAATCTAATAACTGCCATCCATCACATCCCCTTGCTCTTGTAAATTTCTCATTGCCTCTAACTGTCTCTCCAACTGATCCATTTGATCTGATAGGATTCACAATCAACGTCATTTATTGCAGATATAATCCTCAGTAACACGTAAACACTCTCTAAACTCCCACATCCAATAAGAAGAGCATATCACTCTACTAAGGGCCATTTTTGCTTCTTTCAATCTACAGACCCAGAAAATAGCACTGTCTTATTCCTCTACAAAACACTGCTCCAGGCTAACTTAATACTTATGGCTTATATTTTTAAGTTTATCCAGGGGTCATATCTCAATATAACATATAATCAAGAAGGAATCAACTCCACACACCACTGCAAGGCCACACTCAAAATGTTCACTTATCTGTTTCTAAGCTGTGACCTCTCCCAAACAGGTTCCTCCAAGATCAGATGTGAACTACACTGTTTACTAATTTTCCCAGACCCACTCCGATGTTCAGAGATCTGAGAAAATTTACTTTTACCAGATGATAGCAGAAATATGGAACATCTACAGCCGCAACATTTAAGAAGCATTCAGATGAGCACTTAAAATGCTAGGGCATGATAGGCAATTGTAGGTAAATGGGTTTAGTGCACTTTGCTGTTTGTTGCTTGGCATAGACATGGATGACCAAACGGCCTGTTTCTATACTGTACGACTCTCCATGTCTTCTGTCAAATCTCCTGCTCAGTTATTATATGGTAAACATATCTTCATTCCAGAAAGATGACACATTTCTTGAAGAGTATTTGAATTTTAAAAGTGGCTGGACACATTCTTTAATGCCAAAGGGTGTTTCCGTCTGGATCATCTATTCTGATATAGATCTTATATCTATTTAATTGCAATCATTAAAATAGCTAATGACATTCACCAAGTATTAGTTGACATACTCAATTGGCAAAGGGCAGTCTCCTTTCTTGAGCTTATAGTTTTCAATCTAAACATAATTGAAGGTGAACAAGAAAGTACATGGCAAAATTTTGAAAAGATTTGTAGCTCAGGTTGAGGTTCTGGATGTGAGTTTGCTCAAATGAAACCGAACCTTTCAACTCAGCAAGCAAACTCACATCCAGAAAATGGCAAAATTTCGCCAACAGTTAGCCCAGTCTGAAACAACTTAAAAATGTTTGGGATGAGTAAACCAATGAGGATGTTTAGGAGAATTCCACTTTCAGGAAATGCTTACAAAGTGCCGCACCATTACTTCAATTTTTTGCCCACTGACATGCATCAGCTGTCTTTGTTCTATGGGTGTTGATGATGGATTGGTAGAGTTTGCAACAAACTGAGACCATTGACTGTACTTTGATCAATAGTGATTTATGAGAACCTTCAGGTTAAAAGAAAAGCTTAATAGATGTGATAATGCGGTAGCTATAGAAGTGTCCAAGCATAAAACAAAAATAGCTTTACAATAATGAAATAATGGAACAACTAGGTTTGGCTGCAATGAAAGACTCTATTTTTTTCACTGCTTGACAGCACCATATCACCAGTAGCTTTCAAATTCTAACTGGTTTGCATTTCAAAATAAACTCAAGTGTATCATTTTCATAAGAATTGATTGTATTAATATCTGCTTTGGTACGTGAATGTTCTTTTTTTATACAATTTTAATAGTTTTTTTTCTATGACAGTACTTTCTTTCTGTATATGAAAATGGCACATTTGCTCAATATTTTTTTTGATCTTCAGTGTTGAAGCAAAATTGCAGTGTTAGCATGAACCTTTATACAAGTCCAAATGTCAAATTTAGTTCTGGTATGATAGCTATTGCAGAATCGTAGTTCTTCAATAGGATATGAAAAATTGTTTGATTGGCAGCTAACGTTGTTAATCTGCCTAGATGGCTTGTCTTTGTCGTAGTGCATTTGATTAATCTTCAAAGCTCTGTTTGTAACCTTTTCACTGTGTTCAGTTTCTTTGTAGTTTATTTTGTTACAGGCACTGATGCCTACACAACATCAGACATATCACTCTAAAAATAAATTGTAGGGAAATATTGATGTGAAATTGCATTAAATGTCTGTTTTTTTTTCATTTTGATCCATTTTCTAACTTTTGATTTGGTTTAGCATTGTACATCCAAGGACAGGTAACTCAGATGACAAGATGTCTTGTTTGTGGTTCAGACTAGAACCAACAGTGGGTTGATTAGCTCGGATGGCTGGTTTGTGATGTAGAGTGATATTAACAGTGCGGGTTCAATTCCTGCACCAGCTGTGATTACCATGAAGACTTCTCATTTTTAATTTCTTTGCTTGCCTGAGGCATTGTAACCACCACCAGTTATCTGTCTCTCTCTCTCTCTCTCTGTAATGATCAAATAGACCCATAGCCTGGTATGAGTATGGTGACTTCACCTTTATCTGGTTGAGGCAGAGTTGTTTTCCTGCCCTGAAGACAATGATAAACCATCACTGAAAACTAGCTCAGGAATTGACTCAGGATGATGCATGAGGAGCCAAAGAACCCCAGAGTCTGCCTTCAAAGGAGAGCATGTCAATGAATGAGTGAATGATTATTTGTGGAATCATTATGACAATTAAGGCCTTCCACCCTTTAGCTATATGCTGACATTCTATAGCGAGCAATCCGAATAGATCTATTCCCATAGCCCAGCAAGGTTTTATTTATCCTTACCCATTTTTCTTTTGAAGTCATTCATCATCTTGGGTCCTCCACCCTCATAGGTGATATATTCCAGGTTATTAACCATTCATAGCATAAAAAAAGTTCTTGTTCACATTTCTCCCTGCATCTCTTGCCTAAAACCTTAAAGCTTCCAGGTACATTTATTACCAAAGTCTTTTGTCTACCATAATAAACCAATCATAAACTTGTACACCTAGATTAAATCTCCACACAAAGTTTGTTTTTCCAAGGTGAACTATCTGAGATTCTCCAACCTCACATTGTAGCTATAATTCCTTCCTGCTGGAACCATTCTGTTAAATCTCCTCTCATAGACTCTCATATCCTTCTCAAAATGTGCTGTTCGGAACTGGGTGCAATACTCTAACCTAATCTAACCATAGATATATAAAGAATCAGTGTCACTTCCCTGCTTTTGCATTCTGTACCTCTACTTGTGAAGCTCATCATCCCATATAGTTTATTAAAAACCGTCTCCAAATATATCCTACCACTTTCATGGATTATGTACATGAGTTCCCAGAACCCTTTGCTCTTGTGTAATTTTAAAATTTAAAATCCCTTAAAATTGTTCCATTAATCCTACGTATCCCTCCCTATCCCTTTCACCAAATAGCATAACCATGATTTTGATTTTAAAGTATTTGTTGACAGATGTGGGTGTTCCTGGCTCAGCCAACCATTTATTACCCATCACTAATTGTCCTTGAAAACATGGTGGGATCGGTTCTCCTAGGCTAGCCTCAAGTTATGCATTGATTCTCCTTTCTATTCCTATGTTTCTCACACATTGTACTCAGAATAATTCAGAGATTACTATTGAAACTCTGAGGTCCAATTTTTACCTTCTTCCCTTGTTCCTGAAAATCTGACCTTAGGACTTCATTATCTGCACTGTTTGTGTTATTGGTACTGAAGTATATGAAACACCCTATTCCGGGGCTTGATTGGAGTATAGGGCAGAGATAGGCTTCAAAACACAGTTCCTCTTTCACTGGAAACTAAAATTATTAAAGCTTCAAAATGTGTATGAAAACTCAAAAACTTTTCTCTCACTGATCTCAATGAAGAAGTTTGAATGGTTTCAATCAAATTAGTGAGTAGAAATCTACAATTCAAAGTGAACTGGTTGAATAATAATTGAGAAATTGTAGATGGTGGCCAAAAAATAAATATGTGCACATGTTCTAAACTGTAATAGCATTCTTCATAGTGATGAATGTAGAATTCACAAGACATGATTTAATAATCATAGAGAGTAGTGTGATTATTTACCGATATTCCACAAGGAGAAAGTATACGTAACATTGAACCTTAAATGAGAACTTGAATAGTCAGAACCATCTGTCATTGAGAAATCAATATTGTGTCCTGTTCCTTCATCAAAAAGTGAATACTTCTTGAGGAAATTAAATGTCAAGTAGTAAACCTAAAATAGATTCTAACCAGAAGAAAACAAAAGAGTAATGATTATTTACACTATGATTTATTTTATTTTCTATTCTTTATAATTATAATGTCCATTGAATGTTACATTATAGTCCACTATTGACAAGGTTAATAGTGAATAACTAGCAAGGTAATAAGTTATATTAGAGCAAGCTAATCCATAAAACATAGGGCTATGAGAATTCTTGTACATTGCATTAGAATGATCTGTTGCTTGTTGATTTGGCTTTTCTTTGCTTCCTTCCAAAAGGGTGGCATGGTGGCTCAGTGCCAGAGACCTGGGTTTGATTCCACCTTGGGTGACTGTCTGTGTGGAGTTTGCACCTTTTCCCTGTGTCTGTGTGGGTTTCCTCAAGAACTCTGGTTTCTTTCCACAGTCCAAAGATTTGCAGGTTAGGTAGGTTGCCCATAGTGTTCAGGATTAACCATGGGATATGCATATATTTTTTTAAAATTAGATTAGATTACTTACAGTGTGGAAACAGGCCCTTCGGCCCAACAAGTCCACACCGACCCACCGAAGCACAACCCACCCAAACCCATTCCCCTACCTTTACCCCTCCACCTAACACTACGGGCAATTTAGCATGGCCAATTCACCTAGCTTTCACATTTTTGGATTATGGGAGGCAACTGGAGCACCTGGAGGAAACCCACGCAGACATGGGGAGAATGTGCAAACTCCACACAGAGAGTGGCCTGTTATAGGAATAGAGTGGATCTGGGTGGGATGTTCTTCAGAGGGTTGGGTGGACTCAATGGGCTGAATGGCCTGTTTCCTTACTGTAGGGAATTTTATGTTTACATTGTACACTGATTTAGACCTATTTTGCCACATGTTGCATTTTCTTTTAAAAAAGGCTTTATTATAATTTACTCTGACAGTACAGAAACTTGCACAGTAATACATGCGGTATCTACAGGAAACATATTGGCATCTGTAGTCAATAACTGCAATAAATATAGAAGATTCCACTGCTCAGCTTAAAGGATCTTTATATATAAACAAATTACAAATGGCAGAAATATCAGGAAAAAATAATCTTATAGTTGTTCATTGGCCTTTATAGATGAATTTCTAGGATCTTAAATTGTTATCCATGAAAATATTTGCACCAAGCTCCAGTTTTCAGAGTCAATGGTTCAAAATGTTTATGATTGTGTTAATACAAACTGAAGTCAGTTGAGTGCATCCCATGGGATGTTTAACCAAATAGGAAAACAACAGTAAATGAATAAATAAATCAATTAAAATTAAAGAGTTTTCTAGAAAATGGTGTTGATGTTAAGTCAGATGTAACCAGCTACATTCTGTAAACAAACTTTTTTCTAACTGAGATTTTTATTTGGCTTGTGGAGAATGGACATATTCCCCAGATTTTTTTATTGTGAATAATGGTGAGACTGTCAGCGCTTATTATTATTATGGAGTGATTAAACAGTTACTTACAGTCTACAGACATGGACAGTTAGAGTAACAATGCCTCTCCATAGGGTATGTTCAAACAGTAACTCATTAATTTCAATGCCAAGTCTTTAAATGGGAAGGTGTGAGGCAGACGTACTTGTCCATTTGTTACCAAAAATGTATGTCAGATAAAGTTAGGGCTGGTGCAATGTGATATAAATATTTTTTTAATGACATAGTATATCTTAATTGCTAGAAAACAATCTCTCTGGCCCTGAAAATTAAAAATTTATAAGTTTGGTATCTTAGTGTTCTTTATTTTAATTAAGAAGGAAATTAACTTTGTTTTTACATTTTCACTGGATGTCTTTATGGCTGCAATTTTACCTGAACCCCAAATGGAGGCAGAGGGGTGGAACTGAAATTATGTGACAAAGGCCGCCTCCCTCTGATTTATATTTGAACAATATCCTTGTGACTACAAGTCAAATAATAGCAGCAGGTGGAGTCTCTGTGATTATGCAGCTGGAAGTGGAATTTTGATTCATGTCTGCAATGACCTGATGGAAACCAGAAGCTTCATGGCACCATGGTTCAGAGGCAATTCCCTGCAATATTCACCTTAAGGTTTGTCAGGCAACGTGGGAGGTACAGAAGGTGAAATCCTGCAGCTTAACTAAACAAGCCTGAATTTGGGTCACAGAGGTGGCCAGCCATCATAGTGCCATATGGAGAACCTGACTGAGCAATACTTCAAGCATGTCATTTGGAGAACTTGACTATGCAATGCTTCAAGCATGTCATCAACCTTCATTGCCAGTGACAAATCTCAGTTCTCTATTATGGGAAAATATGACAGTGCAGATATGGGAAAGAAAGTGGCAGTGGGTGGAGGCTGGAGCATTCACTCAGAAAAGAATGGCAGGGGATGTGACACTACCAAGCCAACAAGACAGTCCAGAGTGGTCGAGAGTGTGTTTCTGGAAAAGCACAGTGCATCAGGCAGCAACTGAGGAACAGACAAATTGATGTTTCAGGCATAAGCCCTTCATCAGGAATCCAAACAATTTCCAAACAAAAAACTGTTCCTGACAACCATAAACCCAGTCAGCTGGTTTCCAATAAAGAGGTCCAAGTCATTAACTTAAGTGATGCGATTTATGAGAGAAGTCTTTAAAAGTAAAGTTCCAATATATCTAAAGTGATCATTCTGTGAACTTCCTTAAAAAAAAAGCAATTGTAGGCCTCTCCACAGGACCACAAACATACCCCTGTCTACAATCTTTTAACACAACTCCTCAAAAATGTTGAATGGTGCATCTTCATAACAGTAGGATTAACCTGCAAGCAATCCATACTATAGTAAGCTGCAGTTTATACTTGCAAGCAGCTAGCAAGTTCAAATGCAGCAGCCAGACATGACTGGTTTAGGATGAAGGAATCACACATAAATTTGGATTTTATTATTTTATTTCATGGGGTATATGAACTGTTGGCTAGACCAGCATTTACTGCCCGACCCTCATTGCCCTGGAGAAAGTGGTGATCTGCCCTCTTGAACAGAGACAGTTCATGTACAGCAGGGAGACCCAGAGTGATGCGAGGGAAGGCACTCCAGGATGTTAACCCAAAAAAAGTGAAGGAATGCCGATATATTTCCAAGTCATGGTGGTGAATGGCTTGACAGGGAACTTTCAAGAGGTGGTGTTCCCATGCAGCTGCTGCCTTTGTCCTTTTACCTGGTAGAGATCACGGGTTTCAAATGGTCACATTGAAGGGACATTAGTAAGCAATGAAATTTGTCCTTTTATGCAAAGTTATTCATCTGCTTATTGTTAAGAGTTATACATTAACTGCAAAATTTCATGTTGGAGCCTTATTTTCATGGGTGGAGTTGATTAAACGTAATACTAATCTAAATACAAATTATTGCTTTCTTTATAACTACATGTAGACATATCTGAAGCATGAAGAAAATTACACCCAAGAAGTGTAATTTTCATCTCCTGAACCCAGGCCTTACCTGATGCCTGAGAATAACACAAATAGAATGAATTTACTATGGTTTTCGATTGCTTTAATTTTCACATTCAGAGACAGAGCAGTTTACACTCACAGTGGGCATCCAGAGATCATTTGTTACCATTTCACAACTGTCTTTCTAATAGCCTATATCCCTTTATTAAGCATTGTGCTTTTAGGTAAATGGGCCAGAGAGCTCACTAAATTGAGAATAGAGGAGTACAAAGGACTTGGATTCAAATCCTCGGATCCTTTAAATATAAATCAAATGTGTGCCATGACTTAGAATATGGAACAAAACTGCAGAAAAGAATGAGCAAGGCTGATCACATTGTTACACTTAACACTTGCTGATTGATACAGGACCTCCCAGAGTAGTTTTGTCCAATATGCCTGCGTAAGGTATTTTAAATATATAGGCCTCTTCTTCTTCAAGCTGGCCTTTGCAGTTTGCTTCTTCTGAACATGCACCTATTCTTCCTTGAAGGAAGTGACTATCTTGATAGAAGCAGTGCGATTGCTATCACATTTCTGGATTTGACACCATACCGATTAGTTTTCATCTGAGCGCGATCATCTGCCAGTCCGGAAAATTCAGGTTTAACTAATATTTAACACAGCTGACAAAAACAACATGCTAATTGTTGATTTTAACAGTTGACTGAATGGTGAAAAATTGATGGCCAAACCCAATTGAGACATTCTATACCAGCATATCTGATGAGCTAAAATAACTAACATATATGTAAATGGACGATCCAGGCATGGTCATAAAGTCAATTAGATCCTTGTGTGAAGTGTATTTACAAAAATGAATGACCTAAGCAACTGGATAATGGAGATGCTGTAGATATAACCTATTTGGATTTCCAGAAGGCGTTTGATAAGGTGCCATACAAAAGATTCATTCACAAGGTAGGATCAGATAAGATTAGGGGTAATTTATTAGCATAGCATGACTGGCTAATGGACAGAGAGTCAGGATGAAGGTTTTTTTTCTGGATGGCGAAATATAACTAGTGGGATGCCATAGGGGTTGGTCATTGGACCCCAGCTATTTACAATCTACCTTAATGACTTGGATACGGGAATAGAAGACTCCATAGCCAATCTTGTGGACAACACAAGAATAGGCATGACGGTAAATTGCAATCAGGAAATAAGGACTCTATAAATGGATAGAGATAGGTTAGGAGAGTGAGCCAAAATGTGGCAGATGGAGTTTAACGTGGAGAAGTGCGGGGTCATGCATTTGAGTTGAGAAAGTGGGAATGTGACCTATTACCTTAATGGGAGAGACTTCAGGGTGCTCTGGTGCAGAGCAATCTAGGTGTTTTTGATCATGATTCACAGAAAACTAGCATGCAGACACAGCAGATAATGAAGAAAGTGAATGGAATTTTGGCTTTTATAGTGAAAGGAATAGAATACAAAGGTAAGGAAGTATTGTCAGATCCACACCTCCCACCAGTCCACACTTCATTCCTGACACCTTCTCCGACCACCGCAAGAAGTGCAAAACATGCATCCACACTTTCCCCTTTACCTCGGTCCAAGGTCCCCAAGGACCCTTTCCAAATCCGACAGAAATTTACTCTGTACTTGTGCAAATGTCATCTAGTGTATCTGTTGCATCCGACATGGTCTCCTCTACATCGGGGAGACAGGATGCCAAGTTGTGGATCATTTCAGAAAACATCTCTGGGACACCTGCACCCACCAACTCCACCGCCCTGTGGTTTAACAGTTCAACTCCCCCTCCCATTCCACCAAGGACATGCAGGTCCTGGGCATCTTCCATCACCAAAATCTAACCACCCGATGCCTGGAGGAAGAATGCCTCATCTTCCACCTTGGGTCCCTGCAACCACATGAGATTAAAGTAGAATTTACCAGTTTCCTCATTTTCCCTGTCCCCATCTTATCCCAGTCCCAAGCCTCCAACTCAGCATCGCCTTCTTGACCTGTCCAACATCTTTTCCATCTATCCGCTCCACCCTCCTCTCCAAAGTATCACCTTCTTCCCTACCTTCATCTACTATTGCATTCTCAGCTATCTTCCCCCATCCCCACCCCTTCCCGTTTATGTCTCAGCCCCCTGACCCTCAAGTCTCATTCCTGATGAAAGGCTTATGCCCAAAGCATTGATTCTCCTGCTCCTTGGATGCTGCCTCACCTACTGCGTTTTTCCAGCACCAGACTCTTGATTCTGATCTTGAGCATCTGCAGTCCACACTTTCTCCTAAGGAAGTATTGTTGCAACTATACACGATATTGATGAGACCACACCTGGAGTATTGTGCACAGTTTCGGTCCCCTTATTTGAAAAAAGATGTAGTGGCACTGGAGGCAGTTCAGAGGATGATCATTAGATTGATCCCAGAGATGAGGGGTTTGTCATATGAAGAGAGATTGAACAGTTTAGGCCTATACTGGAATTTAGAAAATTGAGGGGAGATCAAATTGAGGTATTCAAGATGGTGAAAGGTATAGATAAAATAGACATGGGGTAGATGTTTCTTCTTGGGGGGGTATTCTAGGATAAGAAGTCATAACCTTAGGATAAGGGGTAGCAAATTTAAAACAGAGTGGAGGAGAACCTACTTGTCCCAAAGGGTTATGAATCTGTGGAATCCGCTGCCCCAAAGTGCAATGGATGCTGGGACAGTGAGTAAATTTAAGGAAGAGTTAGATGGATTTTTAATTGGTAATGGGTTGCAGGTATATGGAGAGAAGGCAGGAAAATGGGGGTGATGAGCATACCAGCCATGATCAAATGGCAGAGCAGACTCGATACGCCGAATGGCCTAATTCTACTCCTATATCGTATAAACTTATGAACTTATGAGGTTCACCTTGTAGAAAGTAGAATAATTTCAATTAAAATGTGCTTCATAACTTTACAATAGACTTATGCTAAGCCCTCAGTGGGGAGAGAGCTATATTTTGAGCTGTTAGTCTGTGCCATACCCAAATCCAGGATGGACAAGTGAAAACAGTAATGAGGAAGAGGTTTATAATGTGTGGTCAGTCCGCTGCTACCATCAATTGCTCTCCAATCCAAGTTAATTTCTCACTTCGATCTTCAAACAATTGCTTCTTTAGGTCCCTGTCATAACTGACGTTGTTAAACCTTTCCTTTCTCATTCAAAATTATCACCATTCCAATCAAAAATTCTACTATGTAACTATCTCTTCATCATCTATCTCTCTCACAGCTATAGCACTTAATGTGACATCACTTCTCACCTCCATGCTGAGTTTTCTGAAATCACCCTTCACAAGGTGGTTCATCATAAGGTAATTGGAGGACAAATGATTGTCTTGTTCGTGATGTTCACATCTCATAAATGAATAATAAAAAGGTACGAATCAGTAAGGCTTCGTATTCAGAATATGTCATAAAATTAAATGTTTACCAAAGAGAAATACGCTGCTGCACCCATTCTCGAGAGTGTGGTGCTGTAAAAGCACAGCAGGTCAGGTCAAGAATCCTGATGAAGGGCTAATGCCCGAACTGTCGATTCTCCTGCTCCTCGAATGCTGCCAGACCTACTGTGCCTTTCCAACACCACATTCTCGACTCTGATCTCCAGCATCTGCAGTCCTCACTTTCTCCCTGCTAAACCTATTCTGTCACATTTGGTGAAATAATCTTTTCTAACTTGTTTGATAAGAAACCTCAAATGTTGTTTTTGCTCTAATGCTGGTAGCTCCCTCTGGTGCTCTTGTATCAAAATCAATTATGTACAATTAATGCCTGTACTGATTAAGTTAAAAATCGCACAACATCAGGTTATAGTCCAACAGGTTTAATTGGAAGCACTAGCTTTCGGAGTGCCGCTCCTTCATCAGGTGATTGTGTCACCTGATGAAGGAGCGGTGCTCCGAAAGCTAGTGCTTCCAATTAAACCTGTTGGACTGTAACCTGGTGTTGTGTGATTTTTAACTTTGTACGCCCCAGTCCAACACTGGCATCTCCAAATCATGTACTGATTAAGTGAGTCCGAAGTAAAATAGCAGTTTTCTATTAATTTCATTTAACAAATAAAGAATGCATTCATATTGGATGACTTTTACTGTATGTTCAAACAATTGCTCGGACAATCAGGGTGAAAGTTAGTGCCTGCTGCTTAATCATTTTAAAATGACAAATTGTAATACACTATTAGCATATTCATTTACTATATTGTTGTGGAAATGCAATTAACATTGAAATAATAAAGTGGTGCAGACTGAAGCAACTGCACCAAAGCTCACATTTCCCAAATACAGAAATTCAAGTCTGGTTAAGCAACAAGCACAAAACGAGAGTGGCCAATGTGCATAAATGAAAAAGTACATGCCAAAATACACAGTTATCCATGAATTCAAATATCCTACACGATGAAGATTCCCATAGACTTTCAAGTTGGTCCTCAATATTCTTACACTATCTGATACTTTTGATCACCTGCAGAGACTTATTGTGTGACACTCCACTCACACCGTTTGTATGACCTTTTGACCTCTCTTCCTATAGTGGGTGGCACGGTGGCACAGTGGTTAGCACTGCTGCCTCACAGCGCCAGAGACCCGGGTTCAATTCCCGCCTCAGGCGACTGACTGTGTGGAGTTTGCACGTTCTCCCCGTGTCTGTGTGGGTTTCCTCTGGGTGCTCCGGTTTCCTCCCACAGTCCAAAGATGTGCAGGGTCAGGTGAATTGGCGAAGCTAAAATTGCCCGTATTGTTCGGTAAGGGGTAAATGTAGGGGTATGGGTGGGTTTCGCTTCGGCGGGTCGGTGTGGACTTGTTGGGCCAAAGGGCCTGTTTCCACACTGTAATGTAATCTAATCTAATGTAATCTAATCTAAAAAATTCTTTGTTTATGTACTTCTCTCTCACTTCACCTGATGAATGGAGTATTCTCCGAAAGCTTATGATTTCAAATAAACCTGTTCTACTTGAACTTGGTGTTGTATGACTTCTAACTTAGTCCACCCCAGTCCAACATCAGCACCTCCACCATATTATTCTTAAATAAGACACTGAATTTGATCAACTCCTGCCCATGAAAATATGGCTCCAACAGGAAACTTTGCAGTTAAAGTTTCTTTATCTATGGAAAAGGTTAACGGGGGCAGGACTCAGCAGAAGTTATTGAAGTTTCCAGAACAAGTAACAGAATAGAAAGTATGGAATGAGAAAGGAATCTAATTTCAGGCAGCTATGAGAAAGGGGCCAATGAATAAGACTGAGGGTGTTGTACTTAACTGTATATGCGGGGATATGAAACAAGATAAAGGAGCTTATAGTGCAGATTTAAATTGGCAGGCGCAATGTTTTGGGTATCACAGAGATGTGGCTGCGAGGGAACAGGTAATTCTGGATTTGGTGACACGTAATGCGGTAGAATTGACTGGGAAGTTTAAGGTGAAGGAACTCCTCAGGGGCAACAACCACAATATAATAGAATCCACCCTGCAGTTTGAAAGGGAGAAGCTGGAATCAGATGTAATGGTATTACAATTGAGTAAAGGTAGCTACAAACACATGAGCAAGGAGCTAGCCAGAGTAGACTGGAAGAAGAGCCTAGTAGGGAAGATGGTGGAGGAGCAATGGCAGGAGTTTCTGGGGTAATTCAGGAGGCACAGCAGAAATGCATCCCAAGGAAGAAGAAACATATTAAGGAGAGGATGGGGCAACCATGGCTGACAAGGGAGGTCAGGGATAGCATACAAGCAAAAGAAAACATCCAATGTGGTGAAAATTTGTGGGAAGCTTTCAAATTGGGAAGCCTTTAAAAACCAACAAAGCATAACTAAAAATGCAATGAAAAGAGTGAAGATAAGTCTGTGAGAAGATTTGTAGCTCGGGTGCTCCTTGTTGTAGTTCTGTTCGCCGAGCTGGGAATTTGTGTTGCAGACGTTTCGTCCCCTGTCTAGGTGACATCCTCAGTGCTTGGGAGCCTCTTGTGAAGCACTTCTGTGATCTTTCCTCCGGCATTTGTAGTGGTTTGAATCTGCCGCTTCCGGTTGTCACTTCCAACTGTCCGCTGCAGTGGTCGGTATATTGGGTCCAGGTCGATGGCTTATTGATTGAATCTGTGGATGAATGCCATGCCTCTAGGAATTCCCTGGCTGTTCTCTGTTTGGCATGTTCTACAATAGTAGTGTTGTCCCAGTCGAATTCATCTGCGTGTGTGGCTACTAAGGATAGCTGGTCGTGTCATTTTGTGGCTAGTTGTTGTTCATGGATGCGGATCGTTAGCTGTCTTCCTGTTTGTCCTATGTAGTGTTTTGTGCAGTTCTTGCATGGAATTTTGTACACTACATTGATTTTGCTTATGCTGGATATTGGGTCCTTCGTTCTGGTGAGTTGTTGTCTGAGAGTGGCTGTTGGTTTGTGTGCTGCAATGAGTCGCAGTGGTCTGCAGTGGTCGCAGTAGTCTGGCTGTCAGTTTGGAAATGCTCTTGATGTATGGTAGTGTGGCTAGTCCTTTGGGTTGCGGCATGTCCTCATTCCGTTGTCTTTCCCTTAGGCAGCTGTTGATGAAATTGCGCGGGTATCCGTTTTTGGCGAATACATTGTATAGGTGTTCTTCTTCCTCTTTTTGCAGTTCTGGTTCACTGCAGTGTGTTGTGGCCCTTTTGAATAGTGTCTTGTAAGGGAAAGACAACGGAATGAGCTCATGCCGCAACCCAAAGGACTAGCCACACTACCATACATCAAGAGCATTTCCAAACTGACAGCCAGACTACTGCGACCACTAGGACTCATAACAGCACACAAAGCAACAGCCACTCTCAGACAACAACTCACCAAAACGAAGGACCCAATACCCAGCATGAGCAAAACCAATGTAGTGTACAAAATCCCATACAAGGACTGCACAAAACACTACATAGGACAAACAGGAAGACAGCTAACGATCCGCATCCATGAACACCAACTAGCCACGAAATGACATGAACAGCTATCCTTAGTAGCCACACACGCAGATGACAAGCACATGAATTTGACTTGACTGGATGAATAATAATCTTTTAACTATGGTACTAGTGCTAGGGATCTCAGGATATCCTGGTAATGGTGAATACATATGGCTATGGTGAGTGGAGCATTGCCAGTATTTTCTGTTTCTCTTATACTAAGTTACAGATATTTTATGAAGTCCTCAGGCTCCAAACATTGGCCATTATTCTTATTGACTTTTAAGAGTGTGCTGGAGGGCCTGGAATAAGGATATCCCTGTACCCTACCTTTACTCAAAATTTCAAACTGCGTATTATCTAAAATATGACTAGAGAAGTAAATTCTCTTTGTTTCAGCTTGTGTTATACCAAATAACAGGTATCCAGTGGGTAATAATTATACTAGCCTCATGTTGCAAGAGAGTTGCTTTCTCAGATCCCTAAAAATAAAATCCAGCTATCATTTAAAATGATCTTCTTTGTAAAAATGTTTTATTGGGCTGAGAATGTGGCTGCCAACATTGACATAAACTATTGTCACACTTACACACAAATAGACACATACAAAATTATCTGTATCACAATTCAATTCAGAATTGACCTCTGAAGGATGTTGTGAAACTTGAAAGAACAGGTTTACAAGGATGTTGTCAGGTTTGGAGGGTTTGAGGGAGAGGCTGAATAGGTTGGGGCTTTTTTCCCTGGAGCTTCGGAGGCTGAGGGGTAACCTTATGGAGGTTTATAAAATCATGAGGGGAATGGATAGAGTGAATAGACAAGGCCTTCTTCCTAGGTTGGGGGAATCCAATACTAGAGGGCATGGGTTTAAGGTGAGAGTAGAAAGATTTATAAGGGACTGAAGGGGCAACTTTTTCACAGTGGGTGGTGCTTGTATGGAACGAGCTGCCAAAGGAAGTGGTAGAGGCTGATACAATTGTAACATTTCAAAGACATCTGGATGGGTATATGTTCAGTAAAAGTTTAGAGGGATATGGGTCAAATGCTGGCAAATGGGACAAGATTTATTTAGGATATCTGGCTGGCACGTATATGTTGGACCAAAGAGTCTGTTTCCATGTTGTATATCTCTGTGACTCTATGACTAAATGATCTCAGGCACTTCATGAAGTATGGCAGAACATCTAAGCAGATGCATTTTTGTACTTACACTTGAAATAGCTCCCTTTGGATTCTTGGGGGCCATTAACTTTCATTCACAGGAATGTTTATTGTGTCATATCAGTGGACATTGTAACAGCCACATCTTTCTCCATAAGTTGTATTCTACCTTCCATATTTCTGAATATAATCCAATGATGTATATCCATGTAATCATGCCCATAATTACTCATTGTATCATTTTCATTATCCACATTATTTGACATTGCTTTCATTGACAAGGATTACATTATCCACAATAACAAGTTATTGCTGCAAAATTTACCAAGAATCAAAATCTAAGATCAGAAGCAAAGCATTTTGACACAAAGGTCAGTGGGGCTCATTTCAATGATTGATTGAGATATTGTTGCAGGTCAATAGATCTTCACTGGCATAATGTTATTTGCCTGCTAATTGCATTGTATGAATCCTGTCATCGACCACAAGATTTTTGTGAAATGTCACTTGTGTGTTCACACTTATATATCAAATAGTTGAAAGATAACAACATAATGGCGCAGATATTGTTTGTTAGGGTGAAAGATCAGACAAATATTTTAACTTTTCATAATCTGCTCTAGGAAGGCATTGTACTGATTGCAAAAATGGTTTAAAATGAATATCAGTAGCTCATCCTACTAATAATTGGGATTTTTATTTTCCAAGCAGGATAACTACCTTACAGAGACATTTCTTATATCTACAGGATATTTTATGCTCTTTAATTGTGAACACCAACATCAGGTACTTGGCTATGAATGTTCTGAACAATTTTTGATATTCACAAATTTGAAGTAAACATAGATTAAAAGTAATGCATTCAATCATACAGATAACTGCAAGGAGCTTTTATTAACTCTGAGAGGAAGACCATCAATAAAGATAATGAATGTTTCTCGCAAAATTCAAAATTTAAAACTGTAAATACTCTGCTGAAGTGGTAGAGTGGGTCTCTTCATTAAGGGCACAGATTGGAATAGGTCAATTGGTCTCAAGTTTGCTAAATTAATGTCATGCAAATGAGAGCTTTTATTATAGCAATTTGCTGAAAACAGTTTTAAATAAGCCCTCAAATGGATTGTCAAAATTACAAATGAAAGAATGAAGATTATCAACAGAACTGGAATCATACCAAAAACTAATCAGACACAATTTGGTGGATATGTATGGGAGTTTTTGATAAAGTTCATAGATAGAAGCCCCGACAATGTAGAAGTAGGTCATTTGGCCCATCAAGTCTACATTGACCCTCTGAAGAGCAACATACCAGATCCACCTCCTTACCCTATCTCTGTAACCCTGCATTTCCCATGGCTAACCTAGCCTGCACATCCTTGAACACTATGGGCAATTTAGCAATGGCCAATTCACCTAACATGTACATCCTGGGAGGAAACTGGGGCCCCAGGGTAACCTATGCAGACATGGCAAACATGTGTTAATACCACACAGCCTAAGGCTGGAGTCGAACCCAGGTCCCTGGCACTGTGAGGCAGTTGTTCAAACTACTGTACCACCATGCTACCTCATAATTCAGGAATGATTGGACAAAATTGGACTCACTAGAAACTTTTTTTATTGGCAGTAAGCAGTGTACTGAAGCCTGAATGAAAGAGTGCCAAAAGCTATCTTAGGTTTAGTGTTTAGCATGCACACATTTAACATTTGCTGAAGAGTGTAGTAATAGGGACATCACAAAGTTACCTGTATCCAACACTGACCTCACACTAATGCTGCACAGTCTTTCCATCACAAGAGAATGGCCTTTGCCATCATGCGAAAACAGAGAAGCAGGAGTACAAAGGGCAAAGGGGAGGAGGATAAGAAAGGAATATTACCCTTTTACACTTGGAATGTACAGAAAAAAATCTGATTCATAAATTTATTAATAGCCTCAGTTCCAATTCCTGACAGTAATACCTCAGACCCATTACCTTTGGACTATTACTTCATGCTTAGGCCACGATAAAATTCAAATTCCAAAGCAAAATTATAATTTATTTAAACTATATTGTATGAAAATATCCTAATCATCCTGCATATTCCCTTGGTGCCAATCTTCCATTTTTTTCTTGTGCTACTGTGCTGTGCTACTCTAGTGTCTGCAGCATTGCTGATAGAGGATGCTGCTTTACAGTGGGTTAGACTGCAGATTGATGTGGATGTTAACTTCTATCTGCTCTGGGCCTAGAAGGCCCAACTTTAGATTGAGCCATTTTGACATGGGTGACAATGGGATGAATGGATGAGAAATGCAACAGGGGTACTGGCAGAATGGCAGGACCAAGTAACGTACTCATAACACAAGTGTCAGGCACTGACCATCTCCAACAAGAGAGAATATACCATTATCTTTTGACATTCAATTGATTATCATAACTAAATCAACTAAATATGTCAACTTCATGATTTTTAACTCTGGTTTGAGGACATAGTTTTTTTAAAATTTTAATTGCGGTTAAAACATTATGCCTATTGACTAGCATGCAAGTAATAATGCGTTCAAATGACTGCTACTTCACTAATCTTATCATAATTCTGCACCATCCAACTCTTTAGAGTAGATAATTGACCTTAAATTTCTGGATTGATCCATCACCTACAAATAAATTTGGAGCAAGCAGATAGATATATGATAACTGATCAATTGATTCAATTCAAAATGATTTTAAACTATAAGGTAAAAACTGATTAAAGGTGAATATGAAATGTAGCTTATCCTTGATGCCAACAAATTAAAACATACAATACTTAAGGCCATGTTTTATTTCTTTCTGCATTTCAGCATCATTGAAGTGACAAACAAATCTGAATAGCCCAATTAAAGAAAACTTTAGTATTAATGAACTAAATTGACAGGATCTAATTCAAATCACTTCCAGTTTATGTCAACTTCATCACTAATTAAGTACATGATCTTCTCTCCAAACATAGGTCCAAATTTTACTGAATTAAAGATTTCTTTTTGAAGGAAGTTTCATGCAATAACCTAATACATAACTTGAACATAATTTTTAAAAGTCAACAACAAAAACAATGTATGTCACATTAACTTAGATGTTCCTAAAATAATTGTACAGTGGATGACACCTTAATTGTTTAATAATGCTTTAAACAAAGGAACATAGTTCTGTCGAAGTAAATCCCTAGAGTTCATTTTAGTGAAAATAATTGTTTTTCAATCAGATTTGGTTGCTTGATGGAAAAAACAAAACACTATGATAAAATGCCACATATTCTGCACACAATCATCTTCTGTTACAATCTACTACACTCAGGTGTGTAGTGAAAACAGCTAGTTTTAAAAGAAAAAATGTTTTTTCTCTTCAATTATGGCATGAGGTATATTCCACCAATACATCTGCCAGCTGATTTTGTCCCCAGTTCATAAGATTTTGCAAACAGAACTTTATTAGCATGCCATTTGGGAATTTTTTCAATGCTGTTGGCATTCACAACAAAGACACATTTCCTTGCAGAATTGTATTACAACACAATCTGTGACAGTCCCTCCACCATTGACACTCAGTAGCAGCAGTGTGTACCATCTATATTATGCACTGCAAAAATTCACCAAACTCCTCAGGCAGCTTCTTCCAAACCCACAATCAGTACAATTTAGAAGGGCAAAGGCAGCAGATACATGAGAACGCCCGCCACCTGCATGTTCCCCTGCAAGTCACTCAGCACTCTGACCTGGAAATATATTGCTGTTCCTTTAGTGTCACTCAGTCAAAATCTTGAAACTTCCTCCTTAATGGCATTGAGGTTTACCCACACCGGATGGATTGAAATGGTTCAAGAAGGCAGTTCCAGCAAGCTTTGAATGGTGAGATGGGAATCTCAATCGTGAAAGCAAATGATCTATTTGCATTTATTTACATGTCATTTTTATCTAATTTCACCTCATGGATCTGAAAGTTCTTATTCCCTCACTCAGCAGAAAGAAACTCTACAGAGACAATTTCCAACATGAAAGTCAGAGCTCCAGCTTGCCACTTTTTTATCCAGGTCTCCATTTTGGATGGCGTTCCCAACACTTCAGAGTACAGCAACTACCCACAGCTACCTGCCACCCCCTACCCTCTCCATGGAGTTAGGATATGCAGCTTCCACACACTACCATGACACAATCGCGACCTACTTAGAATAAAATTCTCCTCTCCAGTGGTGCACGTTAAAACACTCCAACACCTGTCATCATCCAACAATGCAATAACATAAACAGTAATACTTGGAAATAAACAAACTGGTTATACTTGAGCACTGTTGTGAGATTTATAAAACAAGCAAGACCAGAATGTGTTACTCACATTTTCATAATGCTGTGCCAGAACACTTTGGAGCATGATGCAACTTAAGGCTCTTAGTTTGTTCCCTTAAAGCTCATTCACTTTGCACCTACTTGGATTCTCACTGCATCTCTGCCATGTCTCCCCTTGCCTTTTTGCACTTTGCCAATTCATTCAGAACTAAGAGCTTCACATTTCTCCTGTCATAATTTGCTTTTACCACACATTCAAACCAAACGCATCCTGGTTGTCAGCAGTAAACAGTCAAAGGGTGGACCTACAGTTGTACAGCACCATGCTATGTCGATGTCAAACCTACAGTATGCGTTAGTTTACACGACAAACAAATTGAATGTGCACCAACCAGCTGCAATCTTCAGGGGAATAGCTCTCGGTCAAGTTGCATATTCAGTCAAGGGGGTATTGGCACAGTAAGTCAAGGGCATCCCCTGAAATCAGTGCAGGAACTTGGATTTGGTCCATTGGCCACTCAGGTGTCCAGCATCAATGGGTCTATAAAGTACTGTCTGGGAATAGGAAATTGTATGTCTTGCAGATCCAGTTAATTGCACTGAATCCAGTCAGAGATCTGGACACTCCTCAGTAGGGGCTGTCTCTTAAATTCAGTCAGAAATATGTGGAGTTTGCAACGTGGATTTCCACCAGATTGTTTTTTTGTTCACTTGTGGAATGTGTGCATTGCTGGCCAGCATTTATTGCCTGTTCCTAGTTGATCTTGAGAAGGTGGTGGTGAGCTGCCTTCCTGAACTGCTGCAGACCATCTGCTGCAGGTGTACCTACAATACCTTTTGGAGGGAGTTCCAGGATTTTGACCCAGTGAAAGTGAAGGAACAATGATATATTTCCAAGTTAGGATATTGAGTGGCTTGGAAGGGAACTTTCAGGAATTTTCAGATACATGGTGCTCCTATGTATCTGCTGCCCTTGTCCAACTGGCTGAAAGTGGTCATGGGCTTGGAAGATGCTGACTAAGGATCTTTGGTGAATTTCTGCAGTGCATCTTGTAGAAAGTAAACACTGCTGCTACTGAACGTTGGTGGTCGAGCGAGTGGATGTTTGTGAATGTGGTGCCAATCAAGTAGGCGCCTTTGTTCTTGAATATTAATGGAGCTGCACCCATCCAGGCAAGTGGGTAGTTTTCTATTAGATGCCTGACATGTGCATTGTAGATGATTGATAGACTCTGGGGAGTCAGGAGGTGATTTACTTGCTGCACTATTCCTAGCCGGATGTTCTGGCTGCTCTGGTTTCCTCCCACAGTACAAAGATCGACGTTAGGTGAATTGGCCAGAGTATATTGCCCCTCAGTGTCCAGAGGTGTGCAGGTTAGATGGATTAACCATGGTAAAAGGAATGGGGTGAGAGCTATATCTGTGTTGGATGCTCTTCGGAGAGTGGATGCGGACCTATGAGCTGAATGGCCTCTTTCCATACTTCAGGGATTCTATGAAGTCAATTATGAGGAGCATTCTAGGATGTACAGAGACTATAATTGCAAAAGGGAGGAAATCAACTTGTAATTGTGGGAGAAAATAGAACATGGGAGGGCAAGATGCATTGTGGGAGAGCGGTTATTGATGGTCACCATTAACCTGCCTTCGATGGGGAGACAGTGCATTATTAAGTCTGGCATGACTAAGCTGACTATGTGGGGCTCAGGAAATAAAGTAGGGCGATATGCAGTTAAATTAAAAGGGTTGGTTGGGATAGTAGTGAGGATCAATGCCAGTGGTGTTGACAGGAAGTGGAAGGCAGAAAAAAACTTGAAGATTGGGGTGGGGAGGGGCACTTACAATGAGAAACTAAGCCTGTAACTCACTCTGTGATGCCCTAGCTCATCCTTATTAAATTCACAAGTGCTGATTCAAACTGGAATGGAATAAGTGTCTTTTTCTTCTGTCTGAAGGAAGGGACTCAAAGTTGGTGAGAAATAAAACCCTTCAAAAGGCAACTGCATTAAACAAACACTTATACAGTACAGGTGAAAGACATCTGTCATCACAAAATGTTTTATGTGGACCTCAGGCACTGACATATTGTGTCGACTAAAACTCCCGAATACAAGCAGTTGGTGATGTTGAATGACCACATCATTCAACATCACCAACCAATCTGACTAATTACTGTGAAGCACAGATAATGCCATGGCAGCTTTAAAATGCACCTTAGTTGTCAAAGTATCAATTACTTTCCAAAATTTCAAAGCCTGTACAAACTTCAGCCCTTTTTAGTTCTCAGTAGTTCATACATGTACACTAAATAGTTAACAGTTTCATGAGGGTCAAGCATTTTAACTTTCTGCTACTCTTCCAGTGAAGTATCCATGTCACAATACACTGGAATGGAATTTCTATGACTAATTGGCAGTGCAGACTCTAAGCTGCTCCCTCAAGCCTCACAATAATGTTATTGCTACATTATTGTTTGTTCATTATATTTATGCCTGCTGGAAGGATGCCAATGTTAATACGTGAAAACCAAAAGAACTGCAGATGCTGTAATTCAGAAACAAAAACAGGAAAAGCTCAGTGGGTCTGGCAACATCCATGAAGAGAAATCAGAGTTAACATTTCAGGTCCGGTGACCCTTTCTCAGAACCCAGACCTGAAACGTTAACTCTGATTTCTCTTCACAGATGTTGTCAGACCTGCTGAGCTTTTCCAGCAATTTCTGTTTTGTTTCTATGCCATTATGTCTTGTTTCTGTCCAGTGATATTTGGGTAACTTGGTGTTGACCCCACCGCATTAAAAACAGTCAAATTATGTTGATTCCAAGCCAGAGATTTCACCATACAAGTTTTTTTTTAAACAGTTTTACTGGGCACAAATAGTACAGAGTGGGAGGAGTTGAAGAAATAAGAAGAGAAAACACATGATGAGATGCACTTGGATTCGACTAGCAAGCATTTGGCAGTTCAGTTTATGGAATAGTCTTTCAACAATGGAACAATAATATAAGAGCCTGGTATATCTTTGATTACAACATAATGTTTTATTTAGTCCTAACATGTGTTAAACAGCACCATAAAGAAGCCCAAAGCTGAAGACAGTGCTTGAATTTGCCTTCTCCTCAACCAGTCTGACTTGAACCCAAACTCATGGATCTGGGCATAAAACCACTCAACAAAAAATTAACTGAATTAAAAACTGAAAGCACCGCAGAAGCTCAGCAGGCTCAGCAGCATGTGTGGCGGGAGAAACTCAGGCAACATTTCAAGTCTGTATGATTCTTCTCCAACACTGAAGGGAACTAGAAATTGATGCCTTTTATGCGAAAAAATGGAAAACAGAAGCAAGTGGAACAAATGGTGAGTGTGCCCAGAACAAAAGGCAAAGGGAGTGCTAATGGAAAGGGAGAAGGACTATAGATGAAGAATGGGTATTAATGGTAGGAATGAATAATAGAAAATAGGACAGCATTGACATGGGGTGGAGAACAGGGTGCATAGAGGAGATATAATTAAAACAGAGGACAATGTTCATAATCTGAACTTGAAGAACTCAACATTGAGTCTTGAAAGCTGTAAAGTTCTTATGCAGAAAATAAGGTGTTGTTTCTCCAGCTTGTGCTGGACATCATTAGAATACTGCAGCAGATCTTGGACAGAAATGCTAGATGTAAAAGATTAATTGTCCTCAAAGGGGAGGACAGCAAGATTCTTATTTCATGCTCTCCCCATCCCTACCCTGTCTTGTCCCGGTGATTATTGCTGGATTGGAATCAGCACCTTCAGATTAGGTGCCTCTCTGGCATTAATATCTTCAGAAACTCAATTCCTAAGGAACCCTGAAATTTCAACCCAAAGCAGAAATAGCTATTTATTGTTATCAAGTCTTTGTTTAATGTATAAGTAGGCATTCTTATCCATAAAAAGATTGAAAAATAATTGTTTTCAGTTTATTGCTGACTTTGAAAATCCTAGACAACAACTCATACTAAGGAATAAATAGTTCTAGAACCACGGTGATTTTAAATAAATATTAAATTAGCATATTTGCTAATTTCTTCCTCAGCATGCTGCAGTTTTTAAATTTTATATGGCTTAGTATGAATATCTAATTTTAGAATTAATCATTAAGTCTGTGCTCTGCGAATGGAGTGAATAGAAACATTCATTGATGCCTGTATTCACTGCAAGACATGTACCAGCCAGGAGGGAAATAAATTATATGAATCAAGCTTGAAGACACTGATGAGTCTACGTTAATTAATGGTCTTATTGATGAAACTTTGGTTGATTCTGTTTACTTAGGTGTGTTGCGATAGCTGACAATCTTATTGACAACACCGTGTCCCTATATTTAAACTGTACGGTGAACCAATTAAATGTTTTTGCTAACAGCTCATGATTAATTTAATTTCAATTGATTTTACTGTCAGTTATTTAGATAATTTGTCAATACAAAGTAACAAACCGAAAATCTAAATACTAAGCAACGTTAAAGGTGTGAACATTTTGAACTCATTCTCTTTGCACATTTAACTCATGCTACCTACTTTTAAAATTACTATCTCAGGCTACACGTGAATAGTCTCTGTGTAAAAGTCTCTTCCTAATGGCCTTGTGGGTGACTCTGGACCACCTGGATTGTAGCAGTTCAAGAAGCTGGTTCACCACCGGGCAAACAATAACTGCCAGCCTAGCCAGCAATGATCACATTGCTTTTATTTTCCCAAAAACAAGAGATAGCCAAAGAAGAAGAATTGAATCAATGATGTTATTACATCTAAAAGCAAATAACTCAAGGATCAAAGATTGAGAGGTGTGAGCGACGTGGTCTATGTGCAGGATCGGGAAAGATGTCTGGTGCAGTCTAGAACATAGAATCCCTACAGGGTGGAAACAGGCCCTTTGGTCCAGCAAGTCCTCACCAACCCTCCGAAGAGTAACCCACCCAGGCACATTCCCCTACTACTCTACATTTACCTCTGACTAATGCACTATCCTACACATTTAGCATGGTCAATTCAACCAACCTGCATACCTTTAGATTGTGGGAGGAAACTGGAGCATTGGGAGGAAATCAGCACAGACATGTGGAGAACATGCAAACTCCACACAAACAGTCACCCAAGGCTCGGATCGAACCCAGGTCCCTGATACTTTGCAGCAGCAGTGCTAACCACTGAGCCACTGTGTCACCTCAAATTATTATATCAGGCTACACATACA
Source organism: Chiloscyllium plagiosum (assembly GCF_037043375.1). Lineage (NCBI taxonomy): Eukaryota > Metazoa > Chordata > Chondrichthyes > Orectolobiformes > Hemiscylliidae > Chiloscyllium > Chiloscyllium plagiosum. The sequence continues at coordinate 41,006,290 of NW_028270155.1, forward strand.
GATCTGCCTTGTCATTGAGAACATGTCATTCTACCTTTCATGCCTTATCAAGTGTTGTGATGAGTTTCTAACAAGGCCATAAAACATAAGATAGAGAAGCAGATTTAGGCCATTCAGCCCATTGAGTCTGCTTTACACAGCAGCAGGTTGCCAATTAAAAGGGATTATTAGCTGTTAAATGCTTTGTTAACTATCCAACCCACCTCATTAATATTCAAATTTCTATCTCACCAAATTTGCCGGATGTCAAGAAGACATCACATGGAAACCAGGGGAGGTTCTGTCTGAATTTAGCTCAATGCTGACAAAATAGCATCACAGGCCATGATTCAGAGGAACCAGCCTCACCAACCCCTTGTCCAGGGATATTGGCATTCACATTCACCAAACCTTTACAAGCATCTGCCACTTCTCTGGTACACCGATAGGCCAATCTGGATTGCAGGTTGCACCAGCAGCTAGCTTTGAAAGGCTGCAACATGAACACTTTGCATATGAGCACAGTCACCCAGCTCATGGATTGGACCAGACTGCATCTTAGGTGTGTTCACTTGTTGTCTTATCACTGACTCATTTAGTGGTCACTAACTAACTCACAGCATCCATGTCATGCCTTGCTGTGCCAGTTTCACTTGCCTTGCTGTGAAACATTCCTCAGTCAAGGAGACATATATCTTGCTGTATGGCAGAGTGCTATGCCATTCTCACACGTGTACAATGTGTCAGCAGCTGATGTGGAAAACACGCTGCATGTGCTGCAAGCAAGCAGCCATGTCCCAAAGTCTTAGGGGACTAATCCTCTGCTGACAGACCTGTCAATCAAGGGGTCCCGACACAGTAAGCCTCGGCTTCAGAAAGGAGACCCAGCAAAATATTCTTTAAGACTTGCGGCTGCAGGCTGGAGGGAATGATAGATGATAATTATGAATGGGAGCTTCAGTATCTGCAAGGGTGGGGGATAATGGTAAAACAGTTTGGGAAGGATCAAACAGGATGGGTTTGTTCACTATCTGGAGCATCTGGCTTCAAGGGGGTGGGGACGGAGTGAGCACACTTGACATGGTCACCTCATATGTCAAGGGCTGGGTAGGGGGCAGGTGGGGGCTAGGTGGGTTCACGTAGAAGGGGTGAGGTGGGAACTTGGAGAGGTATGAAGTCTCTGGGTTTTATGGGAAGGGCTATCAGGAAAGGGGTTTGGATATTTGGGGGTTCGCTGAAACATAGAGGTAGAGGGTGGAAGCCACTGGCCCGGAGACATTTACTGTCATCTTCCATTGTGCTGGAAATTGAATGTCTACAATGGAGAAAAAAAAGATGGCAACCACACTTGGAGTGGGCAGGTAAGTGTAAGAGAGAGATTGCAGGACCCACTGATGCTAGGGCATTTAAAAGGAATGAACGTCGTACAGGACCTATGCCTATTTATATTGTGTAAATACACTGTGTCAAACATTAACATTGAATACCTGAAGATATAAGCTTGCATTATTTCTGAACAATATATTCCAAAGGTGACTCTTTGCAATATGCATCTGGTTTATATCCATGTAGGAATGGTGAATGCATGCTGCAACAGGCAGACAGAAACTCCCAGGAATTTCTCATTCAAGCATTTGTAGACTTTATAGGATGGTAATAGTTTTTCATAACTATTTGACCAGATGCATGGCTAACAAAACAAAATCAGCACTTAGCTATGTGTGATGCAAGGCAAATTCATTTGTTTTATTTCTAGTTAAATATCCTTAACATATATCCCAGCAATGAGACTTTGTGATCAAAGCATCATGTGACTGGGTATTTTAATGGAGTTATCAATAATCACATTTACTCCTCTTTAGTCATTGAGAACTGACAACTCCATTTTGGAGGCAAGTTTGGCTGCTAGGCACCATAACAATATGTTTTGTAAAGATTTGCTCCAATGTGACATTTTTAAATTAATACAGTTATACTAACATTTCTTTCAGGATATCATTTTTGTTCTGTCAAACTCACTCCCCCCCTTCCATTATTAGCATTGTTCTCTCTGAGGAAAACAACAACAGCAAGGGAATGTACCAAACTATTTACTCCAGTGGGACTGGATTTTCCTCAAGTCAGCAATGCACTGGCCCATTTTAGCACTGAACCGATCCATTCTCAATGTATGCTTCATATATCAATGCAAGTAACCTATAGTTTTCCAGATCAAAACTTAACGGCTATTCCGCAGCTCATTTACTTAATTTCTACAGACCTCATCAATTAACCTAAATCAGTATGTCTGGTCAGATTAAGCAAAGTAATGTAAGCTATAGAGAAATCAGGTTGTTTATTGTGCAGAAATTTATTGACACTTCTTTTTCCCTTCTAAACTTAATTAAAATAAGCCCAGTTATTTTTCCCAAGCAGAGTTGTTGGACTCAAAAAGTTAACTGTTTCTTTCTCAACAGATGCTGCCAAAATTGCTGAGCTTTTCCAGCATCATGTTTTTTTATCATAGTTTTTTTCTGCTTTGTTTAGCAACTTAAATCCACCTTTGATTGTTCCTTTAATTCTCTCATGGGATGTGGACATTGCTGCCTAGCAAGCATCCATTTAGATAGATAGATCTGTTCATTCATGTGGACAGATTTTCTTGTCTATTCCAGTTGGCTACAATGTATTCCCCGATTAGACAACAATTTATTACCCTTTTATCGAAGTAAGTCACATCATTCTCCTTAGATAGCATTAAAAGCAACTGTAGAAACATCAAATTATTTTGAAATTTAATAAATTAGCTTGAAAAAGTCAAACGTCAGGGCAAACTGGAGCATACTTACAAGAATGTTGCCGGGGTTGGAAAGTTTGAGCTTTAGGGAGAGGCTAAGTAGGCTGGGGTTACTTTCCCTGGAGCATCGGTGGCTGAAGGGAGAAATTATAGAGATTGATAAAATCATGAGGGTCATGGATAGGGTGAATAGCCAAGGTCTTGTTCTCAGGGTAGCGGAGTCCAAAACGAGAGGGCATAGGTTTAAGGTGAGAGGGAAAGATTTAAAATTGAACTGAAAACTATAAAAGGGACCGAAGGGACAATGTTTTCACACAGAGGGTGATGCGTGTATGAAATGAGCTGAGAGAGGAAGAGGTGGAGCTGGTGTAATTACAACATTTAAAAGGCATCTGGATGGGTATGTGACTAGGAAGGGTGTAGAGGGATATGGGCCAAATGCTGACAGATGGGACCAGATTGGTTTAGGATATCTGGTCAGCGTGGATGAGTTGGCCTGAAGGATCTGTTTCCGTGCTGTACAACTCTACGACTCTATATGGGGTAATAATTGGAGTAGTCTGTTCTTTCAAATCCATTTTATGATGATATTAAAAAGAGAGAAGTGATTGACCAGATTATCTCACCAAAAGCAAACATTAGGCTGATTTCTGAGTCCTCCATTATATAATATGACTGTAAAAATAAGACTCACCAAAGAAAACTTGGCTTCCTTATAGCAATTGTAGGTACCTAAACTACACAAATAATAGGAGAGGTATGGTAGGTAAAACAGATCTGTAACAGATAAAGAGAGAGATATAACTCTTCAGGTTGAAGAGATCAAGGGCCACGGGGAGAGAGTGGGAACAGGATGCTGGATGATCAGCCATGATCTTATTGAATCATAGAGTAGGTTTGAAGAGCCAAGTGGACTATTTTCTTTGTTTCTATGTAAACAAGTGATCACATACTTCCCTCCTATACACCTAACTCTAACGAGCAGTCTGAATTTGTCCAGTTGAAGAAAATAGTCAATATTCACTAACTTCCGTTTCAGTAATTTATTTTTAACAATTATAAACTTACAAACTTCAGTATCCTACTCCTTCGTCAAATTAAAATAGTATCATAGTCAGAAACGAAGACACTTGGAACCACTGAGCTGCACTAAGAGCTTTGATTTTTCACGTGCTGTGTCTGAAAGATTGCTGCTTCAGTTTCCCATTAGTTGGCCTATCATAGTTATTGCAGTCCACTTATGAAGCTTATTTTTTGGGAGGTGGTATTCTCTGCAGTACTCTCACAACTGTCTACTGCACTCTTACGGCTCTCTGATTCAGATGTTACTGTAATCGGCTTCTACTGCACTCTTACTGCTCTCTGATTCAGATGTTACTGCAATCGGCTTCTACTGCACTCTTACTGCTCTCTGATTCAGATATTACTGCAATCGGCTTCTACTGCACTCTTACTGCTCTCTGATTCAGATGTTACTGCATTCAGCTTCTACTGCACTCTTACAGCTCTCTGATTCAGATGTTACTGCAATCGGCTTCTACTGCACTCTTACTGGTCTCTGATTCAGATGTTACTGCAATCGACTTCTACTGCACTCTTACTGCTCTCTGATTCAGATATTACTGCAATCGGCTTCTACTGCACTCTTACTGCTCTCTGTTTCAGATGTTACTGCATTCGGCTTCTACTGCACTCTTACTGCTCTCTGATTCAGATATTACTGCAATCGGCTTCTACTGCACTCTGACTGCTCTCTGATTCAGATGTTACTGCAATCGGCTTCTACTGCACTCTTACTGCTCTCTGATTCAGATGTTACTGTAATCGGCTTCGACTGCACTCTTACTGCTCTCTGTTTCAGATGTTACTGCATTCGGCTTCTACTGCACTCTTACTGCTCTCTGATTCAGATGTTACTGTAATCGGCTTCTACTGCACTCTGACTGCTCTCTGATTCAGATGTTACTGCAATCGGCTTCTACTGCACTCTTACTGCTCTCTGATTCAGATGTTACTGTAATCGGCTTCTACTGCACTCTTACTGCTCTCTGATTCAGATGTTACTGCAATCGGCTTCTACTGCACTCTTACTGCTCTCTGATTCAGATGTTACTGTAATCGGCTTCTACTGCACTCTTACTGCTCTCTGATTCAGATGTTGCTGCAATCGGCTTCTACTGCACTCTTACAGATCTCTGATTAGATGTTACTGCAATCGGCTTCTACTGCTGCTCTTACTGCTCTCTGATTCAGATGTTACTGCAATCGGCTTCTACTGCACTCTTACTGCTCTCTGATTCAGATGTTGCTGCAATCGGCTTCTACTGCACTCTTACTGCTCTCTGATTCAGATGTTGCTGCAATCGGCTTCTACTGCACTCGTACTGCTCTCTGATTCAGATGTTGCTGCAATCGGCTTCTACTGCACTCTTACTGCTCTCTGATTCAGATGTTACTGTAATCGGCTTCTACTCCACTCCTACTGCTCTCTGATTCAGATGTTACTGTAATCGGCTTCTACTGCACTCTTACTGCTCTCTGATTCAGATGTTACTGCAATCGGCTTCTACTGCACTCTTACTGCTCTCTGATTCAGATGTTACTGCAATCGGCTTCTACTCCACTCTTACTGCTCTCTGATTCAGATGTTACTGCAATCGGCTTCTACTGCACTCTTACTGCTCTCTGATTCAGATGTTACTGTAATCGGCTTCTACTGCACTCTTACTGCTCTCTGATTCGGATGTTACTGCAATCGGCTTCTACTGCACTCTTACTGCTCTCTGATTCAGATGTTACTGCAATCGGCTTCTACTGAACTCTTACTGCTCTCTGATTCAGATGTTGCTGCAATCGGCTTCTACTGCACTCTTACTGCTCTCTGATACAGATGTTACTGTAATCGGCTTCTACTGCACTCTTAATGCTCTCTGATTCAGATGTTGCTGTAATCGGCTTCTACTGCACTCTTAATGCTCTCTGATTCAGATGTTACTGCAATCGGCTTCGACTGCACTCCGACAGCTCTCTGATTCAGATGTTACTGTAATCGGCTTCTACTGCACTCCTACTGCTCTCTGATTGAGATGTTACTGCAATCGGCTTCTACTGCACTCTTACTGCTCTCTGATTCAGATGTTACTGCAATCGGCTTCTACTGCACCCTTACTGGTCTCTGATTCAGATGCGACTGCAATCGGCTTCTATTGCACTCTTACTAGTCTCTGATTCAGATGTTACTGCAATCGGCTTCTACTGCACTCTTCCTGCTCTCTGATTCAGATGTTACTGCAATCGGCTTCTATTGCACTCTTACTGCTCTCTGATTCAGATGTTGCTGCAATCGGCTTCTACTGCACTCTTACTGCTCTCTGATTCAGATGTTACTGTAACCAGCTTCTACTGCACTCCTAGCGCTCTCTGATTCAGATGTTACTGCAATCGGCTTCTACTGCACTCTTACTGCTCTCTGTTTCAGATGTTACTGCAATCGGCTTCTACTGCACTCTTACTGCTCTCTGATTCAGATGTTACTGCAATCGGCCTCTACTGCACTCCTGCTGCTCTCTGATTGAGATGTTACTGCAATCGGCTTCTACTGCACTCTTACTGCTCTCTGATTCAGATGTTGCTGCAATCGGCTTCTACTGCACTCTTACTGCTCTCTGATTCAGATGTTGCTGCAATCGGCTTCTACTGCACTCTTACTGCTCTCTGATTCAGATGTTACTGTAATCGGCTTCTACTGCACTCTTACTGCTCTCTGATTCAGATGTTACTGTAATCGGCCTCTACTGCACTCTTACTGCTCTCTGATTCAGATGTTACTGCAATCGGCTTCTACTGCACTCTTAATGGTCTCTGATTCAGATGTTACTGCAATCGGCTTCTACTGCACTCTTACTGCTCTCTGATTCAGATGTTACTGTAATCGGCTTCTACTGCACTCTTACTGCTCTCTGATTCAGATGTTACTGCAATCGGCCTCTACTGCACTCCTGCTGCTCTCTGATTGAGATGTTACTGCAATCGGCTTCTACTGCACCCTTACTGCTCTCTGATTCAGATGTTGCTGCAATCGGCTTCTACTGCACTCTTACTGCTCTCTGATTCAAATGTTACTGTAATCGGCTTGTACTGCACTCTTACTGCTCTCTGATTCAGATGTTGCTGCAATCGGCTTCTACTGCACTCTTACTGCTCTCTGATTCAGATGTTACTGTAATCGGCTTCTACTGCAATCGTACTGCTCTCTGATTCAGATGTTACTGTAATCGGCTTGTACTGCACTCTTACTGCTCTCTGATTCAGATGGTACTGCAATCGGCTTCTATTGCACTCTTACTGCTCTCTTATTCGGATGTTACTGTAATCGTCTTCTACTGAACTCCTACTGCTCTCTGATTCAGATGTTACTGCAATCGGCTTCTACTGCACTCTTACAGCTCTCTGATTCAGATGTTACTGCAATCGCCTTCTACTGCACTCTTACTGCTCTTTGATTCAGATGTACTGCAATCGGCTTCTATTGCACTCTTACTGCTCTCTGATTCAGATGTTACTGCAATGGGCTTCTACTACTCTCTTACTGCTCTTTAATTCAGATGTTACTGCAATCGGCTTCTACTGCACTCCTACAGCTCTCTGATTCAGATGTTACTGCAATCGGCTTCTACTGCTGCTCATACTGCTCTCTGATTCAGATGTTACTGCAATGGGCTTCTCCTGAACTCTTACTGCTCTCTGATTCAGATGTTACTGCAATCGGCTCCTACTGTACTCTTACTGCTCTCTGATTCAGATGTTACTGCAATCGGCTTCTACTGCACTCTTACTGCTCTCTAATTCAGATGTTACTGCAATCGGCTTCAACTGCACTCTTACAGCTCTCTGATTCAGATGTTACTGCAATCGGCCTCTACTGCACTCTTACTGCTCTCTGATTCAGATGTTACTGCAATCGGCCTCTACTGCACCCTTACTGCTCTCTGATTCAGATGTTACTGCAATCAGCTTCTACTGCAATCGTACTGCTCTCTGATTGAGATGTTACTGCAATCGGCTTCTACTGCACTCTTACTGCTCTCTGATTCAGATGTTACTGCAATCGGCCTCTACTGCACTCTTACCGCTCTCTGATTGAGATGTTACTGCAATCGGCCTCTACTGCACTCTTACTGCTCTCTGATTCAGATGTTACTGTAACCAGCTTCTACTGCACTCCTACCGCTTCTGATTGAGATGTTACTGCAATCGGCTTCTACTGCACTCTTACTGCTCTCTGATTGAGATGTTACTGCAATCGGCTTCTACTGCACTCTTACTGCTCTCTGATTCAGATGTTACTGCAATCGGCTTCTACTGCTGCTCTTACTGCTCTCTGATTCAGATGTTACTGTAATCAGCTTCTACTGCTGCTCTTACTGCTCTCTGATTCAGATGTTACTGTAATCAGCTTCTACTGCTGCTCTTACTGCTCTCTGATTCAGATGTTACTGTAATCGGCTTGTACTGCACTCTTACTGCTCTCTGATTCAGATGGTACTGCAATCGGCTTCTATTGCACTCTTACTGCTCTCTGATTCAGATGTTACTGTAATCGGCTTCGACTGCACTCTTACAGCTCTCTGATTCAGATGTTACTGCAATCGGCTTCTACTGCTGCTCATACTGCTCTCTGATTCAGATGTTACTGCAATGGGCTTCTCCTGAACTCTTACTGCTCTCTGATTCAGATGTTACTGCAATCGGCTCCTACTGTACTCTTACTGCTCTCTGATTCAGATGTTACTGCAATCGGCTTCTACTGCACTCTTACTGCTCTCTGATTCAGATGTTACTGTAATCAGCTTCTACTGCAATCGTACTGCTCTCTGATTGAGATGTTACTGCAATCGGCTTCTACTGCACTCTTACTGCTCTCTGATTCAGATGTTACTGCAGTCGGCCTCTACTGCACTCTTACTGCTCTCTGATTGAGATGTTACTGCAATGGGCCTCTACTGCACTCTTACTGCTCTCTGATTCAGATGTTACTGTAACCAGCTTCTACTGCACTCCTACCGCTTCTGATTCAGATGTTACTGTAATCAGCTTCGACTGCACTCTTACTGCTCTCTGATTGAGATGTTACTGCAATCGGCTTCTACTGCACTCTTACTGCTCTCTGATTCAGATGTTACTGTAATCAGCTTCTACTGCTGCTCTTACTGCTCTCTGATTCAGATGTTACTGTAATCGGCTTGTACTGCACTCTTACTGCTCTCTGATTCAGATGGTACTGCAATCGGCTTCTATTGCACTCTTACTGCTCTCTGATTCAGATGTTACTGTAATCGGCTTCGACTGCACTCTTACTGCTCTCTGATTCAGATGTTACTGCAATCGGCTTCTACTGCACTCTTACTGCTCTCTGATTCAGATGTTACTGCAATCGGCTTCTACTGCACTCTTACTGCTCTCTGATTCAGATGTTACTGTAATCAGCGTCTACTGCTGCTCTTACTGCTCTCTGATTCAGATCTTTCTGCAATGAGCTTCTACTGCACTCTTCCTGCTCTCTGATTCAGATGTTACTGTAATCGGCTTCTACTGCAATCGTACTGCTTTCTGATTCAGATGTTACTGTAATCGGCTTGTACTGCACTCTTACTGGTCTCTGATTCAGATGTTACTGCAATCGGCTTCTACTGCACTCTTACAGCTCTCTGATTCAGATGTTACTGCAATCGGCTTCTACTGCACTCTAACTGCTCTTTGATTCAGATGTTACTGCAATCGGCTTCTATTGCACTCTTACTGCTCTCTGATTCAGATGTTACTGCAATCGGCTCCTACTGCACTCTTACTGCTCTCTGATTCAGATGGTACTGCAATCGGCTTCTATTGCACTCTTACTGCTCTCTGATTCGGATGTTACTGTAATCGTCTTCTACTGCACTCTTACTGCTCTCTGATTCAGATGTTACTGCAATCGGCTTCTACTGCACTCTTACTGCTCTCTGATTCAGATGTTACTGCAATCGGCTTCTACTGCACTCTAACTGCTCTTTGATTCAGATGTTACTGCAATCGGCTTCTATTGCACTCTTACTGCTCTCTGATTCAGATGTTACTGCAATCGGCTTCTACTACTCTCTTACTGCTCTTTAATTCAGATGTTACTGCAATCGGCTTCTACTGCACTCCTACAGCTCTCTGATTCAGATGTTACTGCAATCGGCTTCTACTGCTGCTCATACTGCTCTGTGATTCAGATGTTACTGCAATCGGCTCCTACTGCACTCTTACTGCTCTCTGATTGAGATGTTACTGCAATCGGCTTCTACTGCACTCTTACAGCTCTCTGCTTCAGATGTTACTGCAATCGGCTTCTACTGCACTCTTACAGCTCTCTGATTCAGATGTTACTGGAATCGGCTTCTACTGCACTCTTACTGCTCTCTGATTCAAATGTTACTGCAATCGGCTTCTACTGCACTCTTACTGCTCTCTGATTCAGATGTTACTGCAATCGGCTTCTACTGCACTCTTACTGCTCTTTGATTCAGATGTTACTGCAATCGGCTTCTATTGCACTCTTACTGCTCTCTGTTTCAGATGTTACTGTAATCGGCTTCTACTGCTCTCTTACTGCTCTTTGATTCAGATGTTACTGCAATCGGCTTCTACTGCACTCCTACAGCTCTCTGATCCAGATGTTACTGCAATCGGCTTCTACTGCTCCTCTTACTGCTCTCTGATTCAGATGTTACTGCAATGGGCTTCTCCTGAACTCTTACTGCTCTCTGATTCAGATGTTACTGCAATCGGCTTCTACTGCACTCTTACTGCTCTCTGTTTCAGATGTTACTATAATCGGCTTCTACTGCACTCTTGCTGCTCTCTGATTCAGATGTTACTGAAATGGGCTTCTCCTGAACTCTTACTGCTCTCTGATTCAGATGTTACTGCAATCGGCTTCTACTGCACTCTTACTGCTCTCTGATTCAGATGTTACTGCAATCGGCTTCTACTGCACTCCTACAGCTCTCTGATTCAGATGTTACTGTAATCGGCCTCTACTGCACTCTTACAGCTCTCTGATTCAGATGTTACTGCAATCGGCTTCGACTGCACTCTTACTGCTCTCTGATTCAGATGTTACTGCAATCGGCCTCTACTGCACTCTTACTGCTCTCTGATTCAGATGTTACTGCAATCGGCCTCTACTGCACTCTTACTGCTCTCTGATTCAGATGTTACTGTAATCAGCTTCTACTGCAATCGTACTGCTCTCGGATTGAGATGTTACTGCAATCGGCTTCTACTGCACTCTTACTGCTCTCTGATTCAGATGTTACTGCAATCGGCCTCTACTGCACTCTTACTGCTCTCTGATTCAGATGTTATTGTAATCAGCTTCTACTGCAATCGTACTGCTCTCTGATTGAGATGTTACTGCAATCGGCTTCTACTGCACTCTTACTGCTCTCTGATTCAGATGTTACTGCAATCGGCCTCTACTGCACTCTTACTGCTCTCTGATTCAGATGTTACTGTAATCAGCTTCGACTGCAATCGTACTGCTCTCTGATTGAGATGTTACTGCAATCGGCTTCGACTGCACTCTTACTGCTCTCTGATTCAGATGTTACTGCAATCGGCTTCTACTGCACTCTTACTGCTCTCTGATTGAGATGTTACTGCAATCGGCTTCTACTGCACTCTTACTGCTCTCTGATTCAGATGTTACTGCAATCGGCTTCTACTGCTGCTCTTACTGCTCTCTGATTCAGATGTTACTGTAATCGGCTTCTACTGCACTCTTACTGCTCTCTGATTGAGATGTTACTGCAATCGGCTTCTACTGCACTCTTACTGCTCTCTGATTCAGATGTTACTGCAATCGGCTTCTACTGCTGCTCTTACTGCTCTCTGATTCAGATGTTACTGTAATCAGCTTCTACTGCTGCTCTTACTGCTCTCTGATTCAGATGTTACTGTAATCGGCTTGTACTGCACTCTTACTGCTCTCTGATTCAGATGGTACTGCAATCGGCTTCTATTGCACTCTTACTGCTCTCTGATTCAGATGTTACTGTAATCGGCTTCGACTGCACTCTTACAGCTCTCTGATTCAGATGTTACTGCAATCGGCTTCTACTGCTGCTCATACTGCTCTCTGATTCAGATGTTACTGCAATGGGCTTCTCCTGAACTCTTACAGCTCTCTGATTCAGATGTTACTGCAATCGGCTCCTACTGTACTCTTACTGCTCTCTGATTCAGATGTTACTGCAATCGGCTTCTACTGCACTCTTACTGCTCTCTGATTCAGATGTTACTGTAATCAGCTTCTACTGCAATCGTACTGCTCTCTGATTCAGATGTTACTGCAATCGGCTTCTACTGCACTCTTACTGCTCTCTGATTCAGATGTTACTGCAGTCGGCCTCTACTGCACTCTTACTGCTCTCTGATTGAGATGTTACTGCAATCGGCCTCTACTGCACTCTTACTGCTCTCTGATTCAGATGTTACTGTAACCAGCTTCGACTGCACTCCTACCGCTTCTGATTCAGATGTTACTGTAATCAGCTTCTACTGCACTCTTACTGCTCTCTGATTGAGATGTTACTGCAATCGGCTTCTACTGCACTCTTACTGCTCTCTGATTCAGATGTTACTGCAATCGGCTTCTACTGCTGCTCTTACTGCTCTCTGATTCAGATGTTACTGTAATCAGCTTCTACTGCTGCTCTTACTGCTCTCTGATTCAGATGTTACTGTAATCAGCTTCTACTGCTGCTCTTACTGCTCTTTGATTCAGATGTTACTGTAATCAGCTTCTACTGCTGCTCTTACTGCTCTCTGATTCAGATGTTACTGTAATCGGCTTGTACTGCACTCTTACTGCTCTCTGATTCAGATGGTACTGCAATCGGCTTCTATTGCACTCTTACTGCTCTCTGATTCAGATGTTACTGTAATCGGCTTCGACTGCACTCTTACTGCTCTCTGATTCAGATGTTACTGCAATCGGCTTCTACTGCACTCTTACTGCTCTCTGATTCAGATGTTACAGCAATCGGCTTCTACTGCACTCTTACTGCTCTCTGATTCAGATGTTACTGTAATCAGCGTCTACTGCTGCTCTTACTGCTCTCTGATTCAGATCTTTCTGCAATGAGCTTCTACTGCACTCTTCCTGCTCTCTGATTCAGATGTTACTGTAATCGGCTTCTACTGCAATCGTACTGCTCTCTGATTCAGATGTTACTGTAATCGGCTTGTACTGCACTCTTACTGGTCTCTGATTCAGATGTTACTGCAATCGGCTTCTACTGCACTCTTACAGCTCTCTGATTCAGATGTTACTGCAATCGGCTTCTACTGCACTCTAACTGCTCTTTGATTCAGATGTTACTGCAATCGGCTTCTATTGCACTCTTACTGCTCTCTGATTCAGATGTTACTGCAATCGGCTCCTACTGCACTCTTACTGCTCTCTGATTCAGATGGTACTGCAATCGGCTTCTATTGCACTCTTACTGCTCTCTGATTCGGATGTTACTGTAATCGTCTTCTACTGCACTCTTACTGCTCTCTGATTCAGATGTTACTGCAATCGGCTTCTACTGCACTCTTACTGCTCTCTGATTCAGATATTACTGCAATCGGCTTCTACTGCACTCTAACTGCTCTTTGATTCAGATGTTACTGCAATCGGCTTCTATTGCACTCTTACTGCTCTCTGATTCAGATGTTACTGCAATCGGCTTCTACTACTCTCTTACTGCTCTTTAATTCAGATGTTACTGCAATCGGCTTCTACTGCACTCCTACAGCTCTCTGATTCAGATGTTACTGCAATCGGCTTCTACTGCTGCTCATACTGCTCTGTGATTCAGATGTTACTGCAATCGGCTCCTACTGCACTCTTACTGCTCTCTGATTGAGATGTTACTGCAATCGGCTTCTACTGCACTCTTACAGCTCTCTGCTTCAGATGTTACTGCAATCGGCTTCTACTGCACTCTTACAGCTCTCTGATTCAGATGTTACTGGAATCGGCTTCTACTGCACTCTTACTGCTCTCTGATTCAAATGTTACTGCAATCGGCTTCTACTGCACTCTTACTGCTCTCTGATTCAGATGTTACTGCAATCGGCTTCTACTGCACTCTTACTGCTCTTTGATTCAGATGTTACTGCAATCGGCTTCTATTGCACTCTTACTGCTCTCTGTTTCAGATGTTACTGTAATCGGCTTCTACTGCTCTCTTACTGCTCTTTGATTCAGATGTTACTGCAATCGGCTTCTACTGCACTCCTACAGCTCTCTGATCCAGATGTTACTGCAATCGGCTTCTACTGCTCCTCTTACTGCTCTCTGATTCAGATGTTACTGCAATGGGCTTCTCCTGAACTCTTACTGCTCTCTGATTCAGATGTTACTGCAATCGGCTTCTACTGCACTCTTACTGCTCTCTGATTCAGATGTTACTGCAATCGGCTTCTACTGCACTCTTGCTGCTCTCTGATTCAGATGTTACTGAAATGGGCTTCTCCTGAACTCTTACTGCTCTCTGATTCAGATGTTACTGCAATCGGCTTCTACTGCACTCTTACTGCTCTCTGATTCAGATGTTACTGCAATCGGCTTCTACTGCACTCCTACAGCTCTCTGATTCAGATGTTACTGTAATCGGCCTCTACTGCACTCTTACAGCTCTCTGATTCAGATGTTACTGCAATCGGCTTCTACTGCACTCTTACTGCTCTCTGATTCAGATGTTACTGCAATCGGCCTCTACTGCACTCTTACTGCTCTCTGATTCAGATGTTACTGCAATCGGCCTCTACTGCACTCTTACTGCTCTCTGATTCAGATGTTACTGTAATCAGCTTCTACTGCAATCGTACTGCTCTCGGATTGAGATGTTACTGCAATCGGCTTCTACTGCACTCTTACTGCTCTCTGATTCAGATGTTACTGCAATCGGCCTCTACTGCACTCTTACTGCTCTCTGATTCAGATGTTACTGTAATCAGCTTCTACTGCAATCGTACTGCTCTCTGATTGAGATGTTACTGCAATCGGCTTCTACTGCACTCTTACTGCTCTCTGATTCAGATGTTACTGCAATCGGCCTCTACTGCACTCTTACTGCTCTCTGATTCAGATGTTACTGTAATCAGCTTCGACTGCAATCGTACTGCTCTCTGATTGAGATGTTACTGCAATCGGCTTCGACTGCACTCTTACTGCTCTCTGATTCAGATGTTACTGCAATCGGCTTCTACTGCACTCTTACTGCTCTCTGATTCAGATGTTACTGCAATCGGCTTCTACTGCACTCTTACTGCTCTCTGATTCAGATGTTACTGCAATCGGCTTCTACTGCACTCTTACTGCTCTCTGATTCAGATGCTACTGCAATCGGTCTCTACTGCACTCCTACTGCTCTCTGATTCAGATGTTACTGTAATCAGCTTCTACTGCACTCTTACTGCTCTCTGATTCAGATGTAACTGTAACCAGCTTCTACTGTACTCTTACTGCTCTCTGTTTCAGATGTTACTGCAATCGGCTTCTACTGCACTCTTACTGCTCTCTGATTCAGATGTTACTGCAATCGGCTTCTACTGCACTCTTACTGCTCTCTGATTCAGATGCTACTGCAATCGGCCTCTACTGCACTCCTACTGCTCTCTGATTCAGATGTTACTGTAATCAGCTTCTACTGCACTCTTACTGCTCTCTGATTCAGATGTTACTGTAATCAGCTTCTACTGCAATCGTACTGCTCTCTGATTGAGATGTTACTGCAATCGGCTTCTACTGCACTCTTACTGCTCTCTGATTCAGATGTTACTGCAATCGGCTTCTACTGCACTCTTACTGCTCTCTGATTCAGATGTTACTGTAATCAGCTTCTACTGCAATCGTACTGCTCTCTGATTGAGATGTTACTGCAATCGGCTTGTACTGCACTCTTACTGCTCTCTGTTTCAGATGTTACTGCAATCGGCTTCTACTGCACTCTTACTGGTCTCTGATTCAGATGTTACTGCAATCGGCTTCTACTGCTGCTCTTACTGCTCTCTGATTCAGATGTTACTGCAATCGGCTTCTACTGTACTCTTACTGCTCTCTGTTTCAGATGTTACTGCAATCGGCTTCTACTGCACTCTTACTGGTCTCTGATTCAGGTGTTACTGCAATCGGCTTCTTCTGCACTCTTACTGCTCTCTGATTCAGATGCTGCTGCAATCGGCCTCTACTGCACTCTTTACAGCTCTCTGATTCAGATGTTACTGTAATCAGCTTCTACTGCACTCCTACTGCTCTCTGATTCAGATGTTACTGTAATCAGCTTCGACTGCACTCTGACTGCTCTCTGATTCAGATGTTGCTGCAATCGGCCTCTACTGCACTCTTACTGCTCTCTGTTTCAGATGTTAATGTAATCAGCTTCGACTGCACTCTGACTGCTCTCTGATTCAGATGTTGCTGCAATCGGCCTCTACTGCACTCTTACTGCTCTCTGTTTCAGATGTTAATGTAACCAGCTTCTACTGCACTCTTACTGCTCTCTGATTCAGATGTTACTGCAATCGGCTTCTACTGCACTCTTACTGCTCTCTGATTCAGATGCTACTGCAATCGGCCTCTACTGCACTCCTACTGCTCTCTGATTCAGATGTTACTGTAATCAGCTTCTACTGCACTCTTACTGCTCTCTGATTCAGATGTTGCTGCAATCGGCTTCTACTGCACTCTTACTGCTCTCTGATTGAGATGTTACTGTAACCAGCTTCAACTGCACTCTTACTGCTCTTTGATTCAGATGTTATTGCAATCGGCTTCTACTGCACTCTTACTGCTCTCTGATACAGATGTTACTGTAATCGGCTTCTACTGCACTCTTACTGCTCTCTGATTCAGATGTTACTGCAATCGGCTTCTCCTCCTCTCTTACTGCTCTTTGATTCAGATGTTACTGCAATCGGCTTGTACTGCACTCTTACTGCTCTTTGTTTCAGATGTTACTGCAATCGGCTTGTACTGCACTCTTCCTGCTCTCTGATTCAGATGTTACTGCAATCAGCTTCTACTGCACTCTTACTGCTCTCTGATTCAGATGTTACTGCAATCGGCTTCTACTGCACTCTTACTGCTCTCTGATTCAGATGTTACTGCAATCGGCTTCTACTGCACTCTTTCTGGTCTCTGATTCAGATGTTCCTGCAATCGGCTTCTCCTGCACTCTTACTGCTCTCTGATTCAGATGTTACTTCAATCGGCTTCGCCTGCACTCTTACTGCTCTCTGATTCAGATGTTACTGCAATCAGCTTCTACTGCACTCTTACAGCTCTTTGGTTCAGATGTTACTGCAATCGGCTTCTACTGCACTCTTACTGCTCTCTGATTCAGATGTTACTGCAATCAGCTTCTACTGCACTCTTACAGCTCTCTGGTTCAGATGTTACTGCAATCGGCTTCTACTGCACTCTTACTGCTCTCTGATTCAGATGTTACTGCAATCGGCTTCTACTGCACTCTTACTGCTCTCTGATTCAGATGTTACTGCAATCGGCTTCTACTGCACTCTTACTGCTCTTTGATTCAGATGTTACTGCAATCGGCTTCTACTGCACTCTTACTGCTCTCTGATTCAGATGTTACTGCAATCAGCTTCTACTGCACTCTTACAGCTCTCTGGTTCAGATGTTACTGCAATCGGCTTCTACTGCACTCTTACTGCTCTCTGATTCAGTTGTTCCTGCAATCGGTATCGACTGCACTCTTACTGCTCTCTGATTCAGATGTTACTGCAATCAGCTTCTACTGCACTCTTACAGCTCTCTGGTTCAGATGTTACTGCAATCGGCTTCTACTGCACTCTTACTGCTCTCTGATTCAGTTGTTCCTGCAATCGGTATCGACTGCACTCTTACTGGTCTCTGATACAGATGTTACTGCAATCGGCTTCTACTGCACTCTTACTGCTCTCTGATTCAGATGTTACTGCAATCGGCTTCTACTGCACTCTTACTGCTCTCTGATTCAGATGTTACTGCAATCGGCTTCTACTGCACTCTTACTGCTCTCTGATTCAGATGTTACTGCAATTGGCTTCTACTGCTCTCTTACTGCTCTTTGATTCAGATGTTATTGCAATCGGCTTCTACTGCACTCTTACTGCTCTCTGATTCAGATGTTACTGTAATCGGCTTCTACTGCACTCTTACTGCTCTCTGATTCAGATGTTACTGCAATCGGCTTCTCCTCCTCTCTTACTGCTCTTTGATTCAGATGTTACTGCAATCGGCTTGTACTGCACTCTTACTGCTCTTTGATTCAGATGTTACTGCAATCAGCTTCTACTGCACTCTTACTGCTCTCTGATTCAGATGTTACTGCAATCGGCTTCTACTGCACTCTTACTGCTCTCTGATTCAGATGTTACTGCAATCGGCTTCTACTGCACTCTTTCTGGTCTCTGGTTCAGATGTTCCTGCAATCGGCTTCTCCTGCACTCTTACTGCTCTCTGATTCAGATGTTACTTCAATCGGCTTCGCCTGCACTCTTACTGCTCTCTGATTCAGATGTTACTGCAATCAGCTTCTGCTGCACTCTTACAGCTCTCTGGTTCAGATGTTACTGCAATCGGCTTCTACTGCACTCTTACTGCTCTCTGATTCAGATGTTACTGCAATCGGCTTCGCCTGCACTCTTACTGCTCTCTGATTCAGATGTTACTGTAATCAGCTTCTACTGCACTCTTACAGCTCTCTGGTTCAGATGTTACTGCAATCGGCTTCTACTGCACTCTTACTGCTCTCTGATTCAGATGTTACTGCAATCGGCTTCTACTGCACTCTTACTGCTCTCTGATTCAGATGTTACTGCAATCGGCTTCTACTGCACTCTTACTGCTCTTTGATTCAGATGTTACTGCAATCGGCTTCTACTGCACTCTTACTGCTCTCTGATTCAGATGTTACTGCAATCAGCTTCTACTGCACTCTTACAGCTCTCTGGTTCAGATGTTACTGCAATCGGCTTCTACTGCACTCTTACTGCTCTCTGATTCAGTTGTTCCTGCAATCGGTATCTACTGCACTCTTACTGCTCTCTGATTCAGATGTTACTGCAATCAGCTTCTACTGCACTCTTACAGCTCTCTGGTTCAGATGTTACTGCAATCGGCTTCTACTGCACTCTTACTGCTCTCTGATTCAGTTGTTCCTGCAATCGGTATCGACTGCACTCTTACTGGTCTCTGATACAGATGTTACTGCAATCGGCTTCTACTGCACTCTTACTGCTCTCTGATTCAGATGTTACTGCAATCGGCTTCTACTGCACTCTTACTGCTCTCTGATTCAGATGTTACTGCAATCAGCTTCTACTGCACTCTTACTGCTCTCTGATTCAGATGTTACTGCAATTGGCTTCTACTGCTCTCTTACTGCTCTTTGATTCAGATGTTATTGCAATCGGCTTCTACTGCACTCTTACTGCTCTCTGATTCAGATGTTACTGTAATCGGCTTCTACTGCACTCTTACTGCTCTCTGATTCAGATGTTACTGCAATCGGCTTCTCCTCCTCTCTTACTGCTCTTTGATTCAGATGTTACTGCAATCGGCTTGTACTGCACTCTTACTGCTCTTTGATTCAGATGTTACTGCAATCGGCTTGTACTGCACTCTTACTGCTCTCTGATTCAGATGTTACTGCAATCAGCTTCTACTGCACTCTTACTGCTCTCTGATTCAGATGTTACTGCAATCGGCTTCTATTGCACTCTTACTGGTCTCTGA
Organism: Chiloscyllium plagiosum; assembly: GCF_037043375.1. Taxonomy (NCBI): domain Eukaryota; kingdom Metazoa; phylum Chordata; class Chondrichthyes; order Orectolobiformes; family Hemiscylliidae; genus Chiloscyllium; species Chiloscyllium plagiosum. The sequence goes on from NW_028270155.1 coordinate 41,025,864, forward strand.
TTCAGATGTTACTGCAATCGGCTTCTACTGCACTCTTACTGCTCTCTGATTCAGATGTTACTGTAATCGGCTTCTACTGCACTCTTACTGCTCTCTGATTCAGATGTTACTGCAATCGGCTTCTACTGCACTCTTACTGCTCTCTGATTCAGATGTTACTGTAATCGGCTTCTACTGCACTCTTACTGCTCTCTGATTCAGATGCTACTGCAATCGGCCTCTACTGCACTCTTACTGGTCTCTGATTCAGATGTTACTGTAATCGGCTTCTACTGCACTCTTACTGCTCTCTGATTCAGATGCTACTGCAATCGGCCTCTACTGCACTCTTCCTGCTCTCTGATTCAGATGTTACTGCAATCGGCTTCTACTGCACTCTTACTGCTCTCTGATTGAGATGTTACTGCAATCGGCTTCTACTGCACTCTTACTGCTCTCTGATTCAGATGTTACTGCAATCGGCTTCTACTGCACTCTTACTGCTCTTTGATTCAGATGTTACTGCAATCGGCTTGTACTGCACTCTTACTGCTCTTTGATTCAGATGTTACTGCAATCGGCTTGTACTGCACTCTTCCTCCTCTCTGATTCAGATGTTACTGCAATCAGCTTCTACTGCACTCTTACTGCTCTCTGATTCAGATGTTACTGCAATCGGCTTCTACTGCACTCTTACTGCTCTCTGATTCAGATGTTACTGCAATCGGCTTCTACTGCACTCTTTCTGGTCTCTGGTTCAGATGTTCCTGCAATCGGCTTCTCCTGCACTCTTACTGCTCTCTGATTCAGATGTTACTGCAATCGGCTTCGCCTGCACTCTTACTGCTCTCTTTTTCAGATGTTACTGCAATCAGCTTCTACTGCACTCTTACAGCTCTCTGGTTCAGATGTTACTGCAATCGGCTTCTACTGCACTCTTACTGCTCTCTGATTCAGATGTTACTGCAATCGGCTTCGCCTGCACTCTTACTGCTCTCTGATTCAGATGTTACTGTAATCAGCTTCTACTGCACTCTTACAGCTCTCTGGTTCAGATGTTACTGCAATCGGCTTCTACTGCACTCTTACTGCTCTCTGATTCAGATGTTACTGCAATCGGCTTCTACTGCACTCTTACTGCTCTCTGATTCAGATGTTACTGCAATCGGCTTCTACTGCACTCTTACTGCTCTTTGATTCAGATGTTACTGCAATCGGCTTCTACTGCACTCTTACTGCTCTCTGATTCAGATGTTACTGCAATCAGCTTCTACTGCACTCTTACAGCTCTCTGGTTCAGATGTTACTGCAATCGGCTTCTACTGCACTCTTCCTGCTCTCTGATTCAGTTGTTCCTGCAATCGGTATCTACTGCACTCTTACTGCTCTCTGATTCAGATGTTACTGCAATCAGCTTCTACTGCACTCTTACAGCTCTCTGGTTCAGATGTTACTGCAATCGGCTTCTACTGCACTCTTACTGCTCTCTGATTCAGTTGTTCCTGCAATCGGTATCGACTGCACTCTTACTGGTCTCTGATACAGATGTTACTGCAATCGGCTTCTACTGCACTCTTACTGCTCTCTGATTCAGATGTTACTGTAATCGGCTTCTACTGCACTCTTACTGCTCTCTGATTCAGATGTTACTGCAATCGGCTTCTACTGCACTCTTACTGCTCTCTGATTCAGATGTTACTGCAATCGGCTTCTACTGCTCTCTTACTGCTCTTTGATTCAGATGTTATTGCAATCGGCTTCTACTGCACTCTTACTGCTCTCTGATTCAGATGTTACTGTAATCGGCTTCTACTGCACTCTTACTGCTCTCTGATTCAGATGTTACTGCAATCGGCTTCTCCTCCTCTCTTACTGCTCTTTGATTCAGATGTTACTGCAATCGGCTTGTACTGCACTCTTACTGCTCTTTGTTTCAGATGTTACTGCAATCGGCTTGTACTGCACTCTTACTGCTCTCTGATTCAGATGTTACTGCAATCAGCTTCTACTGCACTCTTACTGCTCTCTGATTCAGATGTTACTGCAATCGGCTTCTACTGCACTCTTACTGGTCTCTGGTTCAGATGTTACTGCAATCGGCTTCTACTGCACTCTTACTGCTCTCTGATTCAGATGTTACTGCAATCGGCTTCTACTGCACTCTTACTGCTCTCTGATTCAGATGTTACTGTAATCGGCTTCTAATGCACTCTTACTGCTCTCTGATTCAGATGTTACTGCAATCGGCTTCTACTGCACTCTTACTGCTCTTTGATTCAGATGTTACTGCAATCGGCTTCTACTGCACTCTTACTGCTCTCTGATTCAGATGTTACTGCAATCAGCTTCTACTGCACTCTTACAGCTCTCTGGTTCAGATGTTACTGCAATCGGCTTCTACTGCACTCTTACTGCTCTCTGATTCAGTTGTTCCTGCAATCGGTATCGACTGCACTCTTACTGCTCTCTGATTCAGATGTTACTGCAATCAGCTTCTACTGCACTCTTAGAGCTCTCTGGTTCAGATGTTACTGCAATCGGCTTCTACTGCACTCTTACTGCTCTCTGATTCAGTTGTTCCTGCAATCGGTATCGACTGCACTCTTACTGGTCTCTGATACAGATGTTACTGCAATCGGCTTCTACTGCACTCTTACTGCTCTCTGATTCAGATGTTACTGCAATCGGCTTCTACTGCACTCTTACTGCTCTCTGATTCAGATGTTACTGCAATCGGCTTCTACTGCACTCTTACTGCTCTCTGATTCAGATGTTACTGCAATTGGCTTCTACTGCTCTCTTACTGCTCTTTGATTCAGATGTTATTGCAATCGGCTTCTACTGCACTCTTACTGCTCTCTGATTCAGATGTTACTGTAATCGGCTTCTACTGCACTCTTACTGCTCTCTGATTCAGATGTTACTGCAATCGGCTTCTCCTCCTCTCTTACTGCTCTTTGATTCAGATGTTACTGCAATCGGCTTGTACTGCACTCTTACTGCTCTTTGATTCAGATGTTACTGCAATCAGCTTCTACTGCACTCTTACTGCTCTCTGATTCAGATGTTACTGCAATCGGCTTCTACTGCACTCTTACTGCTCTCTGATTCAGATGTTACTGCAATCGGCTTCTACTGCACTCTTTCTGGTCTCTGGTTCAGATGTTCCTGCAATCGGCTTCTCCTGCACTCTTACTGCTCTCTGATTCAGATGTTACTTCAATCGGCTTCGCCTGCACTCTTACTGCTCTCTGATTCAGATGTTACTGCAATCAGCTTCTGCTGCACTCTTACAGCTCTCTGGTTCAGATGTTACTGCAATCGGCTTCTACTGCACTCTTACTGCTCTCTGATTCAGATGTTACTGCAATCGGCTTCGCCTGCACTCTTACTGCTCTCTGATTCAGATGTTACTGTAATCAGCTTCTACTGCACTCTTACAGCTCTCTGGTTCAGATGTTACTGCAATCGGCTTCTACTGCACTCTTACTGCTCTCTGATTCAGATGTTACTGCAATCGGCTTCTACTGCACTCTTACTGCTCTCTGATTCAGATGTTACTGCAATCGGCTTCTACTGCACTCTTACTGCTCTTTGATTCAGATGTTACTGCAATCGGCTTCTACTGCACTCTTACTGCTCTCTGATTCAGATGTTACTGCAATCAGCTTCTACTGCACTCTTACAGCTCTCTGGTTCAGATGTTACTGCAATCGGCTTCTACTGCACTCTTACTGCTCTCTGATTCAGTTGTTCCTGCAATCGGTATCTACTGCACTCTTACTGCTCTCTGATTCAGATGTTACTGCAATCAGCTTCTACTGCACTCTTACAGCTCTCTGGTTCAGATGTTACTGCAATCGGCTTCTACTGCACTCTTACTGCTCTCTGATTCAGTTGTTCCTGCAATCGGTATCGACTGCACTCTTACTGGTCTCTGATACAGATGTTACTGCAATCGGCTTCTACTGCACTCTTACTGCTCTCTGATTCAGATGTTACTGCAATCGGCTTCTACTGCACTCTTACTGCTCTCTGATTCAGATGTTACTGCAATCAGCTTCTACTGCACTCTTACTGCTCTCTGATTCAGATGTTACTGCAATCGGCTTCTACTGCTCTCTTACTGCTCTTTGATTCAGATGTTATTGCAATCGGCTTCTACTGCACTCTTACTGCTCTCTGATTCAGATGTTACTGTAATCGGCTTCTACTGCACTCTTACTGCTCTCTGATTCAGATGTTACTGCAATCGGCTTCTCCTCCTCTCTTACTGCTCTTTGATTCAGATGTTACTGCAATCGGCTTGTACTGCACTCTTACTGCTCTTTGATTCAGATGTTACTGCAATCGGCTTGTACTGCACTCTTACTGCTCTCTGATTCAGATGTTACTGCAATCAGCTTCTACTGCACTCTTACTGCTCTCTGATTCAGATGTTACTGCAATCGGCTTCTATTGCACTCTTACTGGTCTCTGATTCAGATGTTACTGCAATCGGCTTCTACTGCACTCTTACTGCTCTCTGATTCAGATGTTACTGTAATCGGCTTCTACTGCACTCTTACTGCTCTCTGATTCAGATGTTACTGCAATCGGCTTCTACTGCACTCTTACTGCTCTCTGATTCAGATGTTACTGTAATCGGCTTCTACTGCACTCTTACTGCTCTCTGATTCAGATGCTACTGCAATCGGCCTCTACTGCACTCTTACTGGTCTCTGATTCAGATGTTACTGTAATCGGCTTCTACTGCACTCTTACTGCTCTCTGATTCAGATGCTACTGCAATCGGCCTCTACTGCACTCTTACTGCTCTCTGATTCAGATGTTACTGCAATCGGCTTCTACTGCACTCTTACTGCTCTCTGATTGAGATGTTACTGCAATCGGCTTCTACTGCACTCTTACTGCTCTCTGATTCAGATGTTACTGCAATCGGCTTCTACTGCACTCTTACTGCTCTTTGATTCAGATGTTACTGCAATCGGCTTGTACTGCACTCTTACTGCTCTTTGATTCAGATGTTACTGCAATCGGCTTGTACTGCACTCTTCCTCCTCTCTGATTCAGATGTTACTGCAATCAGCTTCTACTGCACTCTTACTGCTCTCTGATTCAGATGTTACTGCAATCGGCTTCTACTGCACTCTTACTGCTCTCTGATTCAGATGTTACTGCAATCGGCTTCTACTGCACTCTTTCTGGTCTCTGGTTCAGATGTTCCTGCAATCGGCTTCTCCTGCACTCTTACTGCTCTCTGATTCAGATGTTACTGCAATCGGCTTCGCCTGCACTCTTACTGCTCTCTGATTCAGATGTTACTGCAATCAGCTTCTACTGCACTCTTACAGCTCTCTGGTTCAGATGTTACTGCAATCGGCTTCTACTGCACTCTTACTGCTCTCTGATTCAGATGTTACTGCAATCGGCTTCGCCTGCACTCTTACTGCTCTCTGATTCAGATGTTACTGTAATCAGCTTCTACTGCACTCTTACAGCTCTCTGGTTCAGATGTTACTGCAATCGGCTTCTACTGCACTCTTACTGCTCTCTGATTCAGATGTTACTGCAATCGGCTTCTACTGCACTCTTACTGCTCTCTGATTCAGATGTTACTGCAATCGGCTTCTACTGCACTCTTACTGCTCTTTGATTCAGATGTTACTGCAATCGGCTTCTACTGCACTCTTACTGCTCTCTGATTCAGATGTTACTGCAATCAGCTTCTACTGCACTCTTACAGCTCTCTGGTTCAGATGTTACTGCAATCGGCTTCTACTGCACTCTTCCTGCTCTCTGATTCAGTTGTTCCTGCAATCGGTATCTACTGCACTCTTACTGCTCTCTGATTCAGATGTTACTGCAATCAGCTTCTACTGCACTCTTACAGCTCTCTGGTTCAGATGTTACTGCAATCGGCTTCTACTGCACTCTTACTGCTCTCTGATTCAGTTGTTCCTGCAATCGGTATCGACTGCACTCTTACTGGTCTCTGATACAGATGTTACTGCAATCGGCTTCTACTGCACTCTTACTGCTCTCTGATTCAGATGTTACTGTAATCGGCTTCTACTGCACTCTTACTGCTCTCTGATTCAGATGTTACTGCAATCGGCTTCTACTGCACTCTTACTGCTCTCTGATTCAGATGTTACTGCAATCGGCTTCTACTGCTCTCTTACTGCTCTTTGATTCAGATGTTATTGCAATCGGCTTCTACTGCACTCTTACTGCTCTCTGATTCAGATGTTACTGTAATCGGCTTCTACTGCACTCTTACTGCTCTCTGATTCAGATGTTACTGCAATCGGCTTCTCCTCCTCTCTTACTGCTCTTTGATTCAGATGTTACTGCAATCGGCTTGTACTGCACTCTTACTGCTCTTTGTTTCAGATGTTACTGCAATCGGCTTGTACTGCACTCTTACTGCTCTCTGATTCAGATGTTACTGCAATCAGCTTCTACTGCACTCTTACTGCTCTCTGATTCAGATGTTACTGCAATCGGCTTCTACTGCACTCTTACTGGTCTCTGGTTCAGATGTTACTGCAATCGGCTTCTACTGCACTCTTACTGCTCTCTGATTCAGATGTTACTGCAATCGGCTTCTACTGCACTCTTACTGCTCTCTGATTCAGATGTTACTGTAATCGGCTTCTACTGCACTCTTACTGCTCTCTGATTCAGATGTTACTGCAATCGGCTTCTACTGCACTCTTACTGCTCTTTGATTCAGATGTTACTGCAATCGGCTTCTACTGCACTCTTACTGCTCTCTGATTCAGATGTTACTGCAATCAGCTTCTACTGCACTCTTACAGCTCTCTGGTTCAGATGTTACTGCAATCGGCTTCTACTGCACTCTTACTGCTCTCTGATTCAGTTGTTCCTGCAATCGGTATCGACTGCACTCTTACTGCTCTCTGATTCAGATGTTACTGCAATCAGCTTCTACTGCACTCTTACAGCTCTCTGGTTCAGATGTTACTGCAATCGGCTTCTACTGCACTCTTACTGCTCTCTGATTCAGTTGTTCCTGCAATCGGTATCGACTGCACTCTTACTGGTCTCTGATTCAGATGTTACTGCAATCAGCTTCTACTGCACTCTTACTGCTCTCTGGTTCAGATGTTACTGCAATCGGCTTCTACTGCACTCTTACTGCTCTCTGATTCAGTTGTTCCTGCAATCGGTATCGACTGCACTCTTACTGGTCTCTGATACAGATGTTACTGCAATCGGCTTCTACTGCACTCTTACTGCTCTCTGATTCAGATGTTACTGCAATCGGCTTCTACTGCACTCTTACTGCTCTCTGATTCAGATGTTACTGCAATCGGCTTCTACTGCACTCTTACTGCTCTCTGATTCAGATGTTACTGCAATTGGCTTCTACTGCTCTCTTACTGCTCTTTGATTCAGATGTTATTGCAATCGGCTTCTACTGCACTCTTACTGCTCTCTGATTCAGATGTTACTGTAATCGGCTTCTACTGCACTCTTACTGCTCTCTGATTCAGATGTTACTGCAATCGGCTTCTCCTCCTCTCTTACTGCTCTTTGATTCAGATGTTACTGCAATCGGCTTGTACTGCACTCTTACTGCTCTTTGATTCAGATGTTACTGCAATCAGCTTCTACTGCACTCTTACTGCTCTCTGATTCAGATGTTACTGCAATCGGCTTCTACTGCACTCTTACTGCTCTCTGATTCAGATGTTACTGCAATCGGCTTCTACTGCACTCTTTCTGGTCTCTGGTTCAGATGTTCCTGCAATCGGCTTCTCCTGCACTCTTACTGCTCTCTGATTCAGATGTTACTTCAATCGGCTTCGCCTGCACTCTTACTGCTCTCTGATTCAGATGTTACTGCAATCAGCTTCTGCTGCACTCTTACAGCTCTCTGGTTCAGATGTTACTGCAATCGGCTTCTACTGCACTCTTACTGCTCTCTGATTCAGATGTTACTGCAATCGGCTTCGCCTGCACTCTTACTGCTCTCTGATTCAGATGTTACTGTAATCAGCTTCTACTGCACTCTTACAGCTCTCTGGTTCAGATGTTACTGCAATCGGCTTCTACTGCACTCTTACTGCTCTCTGATTCAGATGTTACTGCAATCGGCTTCTACTGCACTCTTACTGCTCTCTGATTCAGATGTTACTGCAATCGGCTTCTACTGCACTCTTACTGCTCTTTGATTCAGATGTTACTGCAATCGGCTTCTACTGCACTCTTACTGCTCTCTGATTCAGATGTTACTGCAATCAGCTTCTACTGCACTCTTACAGCTCTCTGGTTCAGATGTTACTGCAATCGGCTTCTACTGCACTCTTACTGCTCTCTGATTCAGTTGTTCCTGCAATCGGTATCTACTGCACTCTTACTGCTCTCTGATTCAGATGTTACTGCAATCAGCTTCTACTGCACTCTTACAGCTCTCTGGTTCAGATGTTACTGCAATCGGCTTCTACTGCACTCTTACTGCTCTCTGATTCAGTTGTTCCTGCAATCGGTATCGACTGCACTCTTACTGGTCTCTGATACAGATGTTACTGCAATCGGCTTCTACTGCACTCTTACTGCTCTCTGATTCAGATGTTACTGCAATCGGCTTCTACTGCACTCTTACTGCTCTCTGATTCAGATGTTACTGCAATCAGCTTCTACTGCACTCTTACTGCTCTCTGATTCAGATGTTACTGCAATTGGCTTCTACTGCTCTCTTACTGCTCTTTGATTCAGATGTTATTGCAATCGGCTTCTACTGCACTCTTACTGCTCTCTGATTCAGATGTTACTGTAATCGGCTTCTACTGCACTCTTACTGCTCTCTGATTCAGATGTTACTGCAATCGGCTTCTCCTCCTCTCTTACTGCTCTTTGATTCAGATGTTACTGCAATCGGCTTGTACTGCACTCTTACTGCTCTTTGATTCAGATGTTACTGCAATCGGCTTGTACTGCACTCTTACTGCTCTCTGATTCAGATGTTACTGCAATCAGCTTCTACTGCACTCTTACTGCTCTCTGATTCAGATGTTACTGCAATCGGCTTCTATTGCACTCTTACTGGTCTCTGATTCAGATGTTACTGCAATCGGCTTCTACTGCACTCTTACTGCTCTCTGATTCAGATGTTACTGTAATCGGCTTCTACTGCACTCTTACTGCTCTCTGATTCAGATGTTACTGCAATCGGCTTCTACTGCACTCTTACTGCTCTCTGATTCAGATGTTACTGTAATCGGCTTCTACTGCACTCTTACTGCTCTCTGATTCAGATGCTACTGCAATCGGCCTCTACTGCACTCTTACTGGTCTCTGATTCAGATGTTACTGTAATCGGCTTCTACTGCACTCTTACTGCTCTCTGATTCAGATGCTACTGCAATCGGCCTCTACTGCACTCTTACTGCTCTCTGATTCAGATGTTACTGCAATCGGCTTCTACTGCACTCTTACTGCTCTCTGATTGAGATGTTACTGCAATCGGCTTCTACTGCACTCTTACTGCTCTCTGATTCAGATGTTACTGCAATCGGCTTCTACTGCACTCTTACTGCTCTTTGATTCAGATGTTACTGCAATCGGCTTGTACTGCACTCTTACTGCTCTTTGATTCAGATGTTACTGCAATCGGCTTGTACTGCACTCTTCCTCCTCTCTGATTCAGATGTTACTGCAATCAGCTTCTACTGCACTCTTACTGCTCTCTGATTCAGATGTTACTGCAATCGGCTTCTACTGCACTCTTACTGCTCTCTGATTCAGATGTTACTGCAATCGGCTTCTACTGCACTCTTTCTGGTCTCTGGTTCAGATGTTCCTGCAATCGGCTTCTCCTGCACTCTTACTGCTCTCTGATTCAGATGTTACTGCAATCGGCTTCGCCTGCACTCTTACTGCTCTCTGATTCAGATGTTACTGCAATCAGCTTCTACTGCACTCTTACAGCTCTCTGGTTCAGATGTTACTGCAATCGGCTTCTACTGCACTCTTACTGCTCTCTGATTCAGATGTTACTGCAATCGGCTTCGCCTGCACTCTTACTGCTCTCTGATTCAGATGTTACTGTAATCAGCTTCTACTGCACTCTTACAGCTCTCTGGTTCAGATGTTACTGCAATCGGCTTCTACTGCACTCTTACTGCTCTCTGATTCAGATGTTACTGCAATCGGCTTCTACTGCACTCTTACTGCTCTCTGATTCAGATGTTACTGCAATCGGCTTCTACTGCACTCTTACTGCTCTTTGATTCAGATGTTACTGCAATCGGCTTCTACTGCACTCTTACTGCTCTCTGATTCAGATGTTACTGCAATCAGCTTCTACTGCACTCTTACAGCTCTCTGGTTCAGATGTTACTGCAATCGGCTTCTACTGCACTCTTCCTGCTCTCTGATTCAGTTGTTCCTGCAATCGGTATCTACTGCACTCTTACTGCTCTCTGATTCAGATGTTACTGCAATCAGCTTCTACTGCACTCTTACAGCTCTCTGGTTCAGATGTTACTGCAATCGGCTTCTACTGCACTCTTACTGCTCTCTGATTCAGTTGTTCCTGCAATCGGTATCGACTGCACTCTTACTGGTCTCTGATACAGATGTTACTGCAATCGGCTTCTACTGCACTCTTACTGCTCTCTGATTCAGATGTTACTGTAATCGGCTTCTACTGCACTCTTACTGCTCTCTGATTCAGATGTTACTGCAATCGGCTTCTACTGCACTCTTACTGCTCTCTGATTCAGATGTTACTGCAATCGGCTTCTACTGCTCTCTTACTGCTCTTTGATTCAGATGTTATTGCAATCGGCTTCTACTGCACTCTTACTGCTCTCTGATTCAGATGTTACTGTAATCGGCTTCTACTGCACTCTTACTGCTCTCTGATTCAGATGTTACTGCAATCGGCTTCTCCTCCTCTCTTACTGCTCTTTGATTCAGATGTTACTGCAATCGGCTTGTACTGCACTCTTACTGCTCTTTGTTTCAGATGTTACTGCAATCGGCTTGTACTGCACTCTTACTGCTCTCTGTTTCAGATGTTACTGCAATCAGCTTCTACTGCACTCTTACTGCTCTCTGATTCAGATGTTACTGCAATCGGCTTCTACTGCACTCTTACTGGTCTCTGGTTCAGATGTTACTGCAATCGGCTTCTACTGCACTCTTACTGCTCTCTGATTCAGATGTTACTGCAATCGGCTTCTACTGCACTCTTACTGCTCTCTGATTCAGATGTTACTGTAATCGGCTTCTACTGCACTCTTACTGCTCTCTGATTCAGATGTTACTGCAATCGGCTTCTACTGCACTCTTACTGCTCTATGATTCAGATGTTACTGCAATCGGCTTCTACTGCACTCTTACTGGTCTCTGATTCAGATGTTACTGCAATCAGCTTCTACTGCACTCTTACAGCTCTCTGGTTCAGATGTTACTGCAATCGGCTTCTACTGCACTCTTACTGCTCTCTGATTCAGTTGTTCCTGCAATCGGTATCGACTGCACTCTTACTGCTCTCTGATTCAGATGTTACTGCAATCAGCTTCTACTGCACTCTTACAGCTCTCTGGTTCAGATGTTACTGCAATCGGCTTCTACTGCACTCTTACTGCTCTCTGATTCAGTTGTTCCTGCAATCGGTATCGACTGCACTCTTACTGGTCTCTGATACAGATGTTACTGCAATCGGCTTCTACTGCACTCTTACTGCTCTCTGATTCAGATGTTACTGCAATCGGCTTCTACTGCACTCTTACTGCTCTCTGATTCAGATGTTACTGCAATCGGCTTCTACTGCACTCTTACTGCTCTCTGATTCAGATGTTACTGCAATTGGCTTCTACTGCTCTCTTACTGCTCTTTGATTCAGATGTTATTGCAATCGGCTTCTACTGCACTCTTACTGCTCTCTGATTCAGATGTTACTGTAATCGGCTTCTACTGCACTCTTACTGCTCTCTGATTCAGATGTTACTGCAATCGGCTTCTCCTCCTCTCTTACTGCTCTTTGATTCAGATGTTACTGCAATCGGCTTGTACTGCACTCTTACTGCTCTTTGATTCAGATGTTACTGCAATCAGCTTCTACTGCACTCTTACTGCTCTCTGATTCAGATGTTACTGCAATCGGCTTCTACTGCACTCTTACTGCTCTCTGATTCAGATGTTACTGCAATCGGCTTCTACTGCACTCTTTCTGGTCTCTGGTTCAGATGTTCCTGCAATCGGCTTCTCCTGCACTCTTACTGCTCTCTGATTCAGATGTTACTTCAATCGGCTTCGCCTGCACTCTTACTGCTCTCTGATTCAGATGTTACTGCAATCAGCTTCTGCTGCACTCTTACAGCTCTCTGGTTCAGATGTTACTGCAATCGGCTTCTACTGCACTCTTACTGCTCTCTGATTCAGATGTTACTGCAATCGGCTTCGCCTGCACTCTTACTGCTCTCTGATTCAGATGTTACTGTAATCAGCTTCTACTGCACTCTTACAGCTCTCTGGTTCAGATGTTACTGCAATCGGCTTCTACTGCACTCTTACTGCTCTCTGATTCAGATGTTACTGCAATCGGCTTCTACTGCACTCTTACTGCTCTCTGATTCAGATGTTACTGCAATCGGCTTCTACTGCACTCTTACTGCTCTTTGATTCAGATGTTACTGCAATCGGCTTCTACTGCACTCTTACTGCTCTCTGATTCAGATGTTACTGCAATCAGCTTCTACTGCACTCTTACAGCTCTCTGGTTCAGATGTTACTGCAATCGGCTTCTACTGCACTCTTACTGCTCTCTGATTCAGTTGTTCCTGCAATCGGTATCTACTGCACTCTTACTGCTCTCTGATTCAGATGTTACTGCAATCAGCTTCTACTGCACTCTTACAGCTCTCTGGTTCAGATGTTACTGCAATCGGCTTCTACTGCACTCTTACTGCTCTCTGATTCAGTTGTTCCTGCAATCGGTATCGACTGCACTCTTACTGGTCTCTGATACAGATGTTACTGCAATCGGCTTCTACTGCACTCTTACTGCTCTCTGATTCAGATGTTACTGCAATCGGCTTCTACTGCACTCTTACTGCTCTCTGATTCAGATGTTACTGCAATCAGCTTCTACTGCACTCTTACTGCTCTCTGATTCAGATGTTACTGCAATTGGCTTCTACTGCTCTCTTACTGCTCTTTGATTCAGATGTTATTGCAATCGGCTTCTACTGCACTCTTACTGCTCTCTGATTCAGATGTTACTGTAATCGGCTTCTACTGCACTCTTACTGCTCTCTGATTCAGATGTTACTGCAATCGGCTTCTCCTCCTCTCTTACTGCTCTTTGATTCAGATGTTACTGCAATCGGCTTGTACTGCACTCTTACTGCTCTTTGATTCAGATGTTACTGCAATCGGCTTGTACTGCACTCTTACTGCTCTCTGATTCAGATGTTACTGCAATCAGCTTCTACTGCACTCTTACTGCTCTCTGATTCAGATGTTACTGCAATCGGCTTCTATTGCACTCTTACTGGTCTCTGATTCAGATGTTACTGCAATCGGCTTCTACTGCACTCTTACTGCTCTCTGATTCAGATGTTACTGTAATCGGCTTCTACTGCACTCTTACTGCTCTCTGATTCAGATGTTACTGCAATCGGCTTCTACTGCACTCTTACTGCTCTCTGATTCAGATGTTACTGTAATCGGCTTCTACTGCACTCTTACTGCTCTCTGATTCAGATGCTACTGCAATCGGCCTCTACTGCACTCTTACTGGTCTCTGATTCAGATGTTACTGTAATCGGCTTCTACTGCACTCTTACTGCTCTCTGATTCAGATGCTACTGCAATCGGCCTCTACTGCACTCTTACTGCTCTCTGATTCAGATGTTACTGCAATCGGCTTCTACTGCACTCTTACTGCTCTCTGATTGAGATGTTACTGCAATCGGCTTCTACTGCACTCTTACTGCTCTCTGATTCAGATGTTACTGCAATCGGCTTCTACTGCACTCTTACTGCTCTTTGATTCAGATGTTACTGCAATCGGCTTGTACTGCACTCTTACTGCTCTTTGATTCAGATGTTACTGCAATCGGCTTGTACTGCACTCTTCCTCCTCTCTGATTCAGATGTTACTGCAATCAGCTTCTACTGCACTCTTACTGCTCTCTGATTCAGATGTTACTGCAATCGGCTTCTACTGCACTCTTACTGCTCTCTGATTCAGATGTTACTGCAATCGGCTTCTACTGCACTCTTTCTGGTCTCTGGTTCAGATGTTCCTGCAATCGGCTAATCCTGCACTCTTACTGCTCTCTGATTCAGATGTTACTGCAATCGGCTTCGCCTGCACTCTTACTGCTCTCTGATTCAGATGTTACTGCAATCAGCTTCTACTGCACTCTTACAGCTCTCTGGTTCAGATGTTACTGCAATCGGCTTCTACTGCACTCTTACTGCTCTCTGATTCAGATGTTACTGCAATCGGCTTCGCCTGCACTCTTACTGCTCTCTGATTCAGATGTTACTGTAATCAGCTTCTACTGCACTCTTACAGCTCTCTGGTTCAGATGTTACTGCAATCGGCTTCTACTGCACTCTTACTGCTCTCTGATTCAGATGTTACTGCAATCGGCTTCTACTGCACTCTTACTGCTCTCTGATTCAGATGTTACTGCAATCGGCTTCTACTGCACTCTTACTGCTCTTTGATTCAGATGTTACTGCAATCGGCTTCTACTGCACTCTTACTGCTCTCTGATTCAGATGTTACTGCAATCAGCTTCTACTGCACTCTTACAGCTCTCTGGTTCAGATGTTACTGCAATCGGCTTCTACTGCACTCTTCCTGCTCTCTGATTCAGTTGTTCCTGCAATCGGTATCTACTGCACTCTTACTGCTCTCTGATTCAGATGTTACTGCAATCAGCTTCTACTGCACTCTTACAGCTCTCTGGTTCAGATGTTACTGCAATCGGCTTCTACTGCACTCTTACTGCTCTCTGATTCAGTTGTTCCTGCAATCGGTATCGACTGCACTCTTACTGGTCTCTGATACAGATGTTACTGCAATCGGCTTCTACTGCACTCTTACTGCTCTCTGATTCAGATGTTACTGTAATCGGCTTCTACTGCACTCTTACTGCTCTCTGATTCAGATGTTACTGCAATCGGCTTCTACTGCACTCTTACTGCTCTCTGATTCAGATGTTACTGCAATCGGCTTCTACTGCTCTCTTACTGCTCTTTGATTCAGATGTTATTGCAATCGGCTTCTACTGCACTCTTACTGCTCTCTGATTCAGATGTTACTGTAATCGGCTTCTACGGCACTCTTACTGCTCTCTGATTCAGATGTTACTGCAATCGGCTTCTCCTCCTCTCTTACTGCTCTTTGATTCAGATGTTACTGCAATCGGCTTGTACTGCACTCTTACTGCTCTTTGTTTCAGATGTTACTGCAATCGGCTTGTACTGCACTCTTACTGCTCTCTGATTCAGATGTTACTGCAATCAGCTTCTACTGCACTCTTACTGCTCTCTGATTCAGATGTTACTGCAATCGGCTTCTACTGCACTCTTACTGGTCTCTGGTTCAGATGTTACTGCAATCGGCTTCTACTGCACTCTTACTGCTCTCTGATTCAGATGTTACTGCAATCGGCTTCTACTGCACTCTTACTGCTCTCTGATTCAGATGTTACTGTAATCGGCTTCTACTGCACTCTTACTGCTCTCTGATTCAGATGTTACTGCAATCGGCTTCTACTGCACTCTTACTGCTCTTTGATTCAGATGTTACTGCAATCGGCTTCTACTGCACTCTTACTGCTCTCTGATTCAGATGTTACTGCAATCAGCTTCTACTGCACTCTTACAGCTCTCTGGTTCAGATGTTACTGCAATCGGCTTCTACTGCACTCTTACTGCTCTCTGATTCAGTTGTTCCTGCAATCGGTATCGACTGCACTCTTACTGCTCTCTGATTCAGATGTTACTGCAATCAGCTTCTACTGCACTCTTACAGCTCTCTGGTTCAGATGTTACTGCAATCGGCTTCTACTGCACTCTTACTGCTCTCTGATTCAGTTGTTCCTGCAATCGGTATCGACTGCACTCTTACTGGTCTCTGATACAGATGTTACTGCAATCGGCTTCTATTGCACTCTTACTGCTCTCTGATTCAGATGTTACTGTAATCGGCTTCTACTGCACTCTTACTGCTCTCTGATTCAGATGTTACTGCAATCGGCTTCTACTGCACTCTTA